>NW_024081070.1:0-24717 GCF_003009895.1 Hyaena hyaena
CTGTTTCGGACTCTCTCCTTTTCCCCTCTCACTCCCCGTAGAGGGTAGAGGGGGATCGCCTCCCACCCTGGAGTCTCCGATCCCGGCCCGATTTTATCTTCCCCGGTTTGCACTCACGTTAGAAGGCTCTCTCAGTGGATTCTGCGTCTTTTTTCTCCCAATCTCTCAGGTTTTGTAAGGTTTCCAATGGCTTCAGATCTTTTCTGTGTGATATATGGGCGCGAGTGCAAGTACGGAGCTCCTTACTTCTCCGCCATCTTGCCCTCCATCTCTGTTAGAGAATACCTTTAAACAGGAATACGGTGTTTAGGCTTTCTTTCTTTTCATGAAAGAATAATAGAGGCCCTAAATAATAAAAGTAGATATGAGTGTTAATGAATATTCTGTGAAAGAAAGCATCATGGGGGAAAAACCACATAAATTCAAAGATAGAGTGAGACTAGAGGCAGCAATATTACTTGCCTTCTGAACTACAGTATACAAACTGTATGAGGGGAAGGATTTTTGTTCACATAATGTGTTCATATTTATATCTATAGGGAATATCAGAATGCCCCAAACATAGTAGAAGCTCAACTAAGAATATGTTCAATAAATGATTATGTGAATAAACAATTAATGGGTATAAAGTATTGCTACTATTCAAATGTATTCTCTTATTTTTAAGGATTTTTTTGCAATATAATCTACTCTTACACACAAATTTAGTCTTGTTTTCTATTTGTCATTCTTGCCTTAGGTTTTGAAAAAACTACATATTTATCAACTTCACCTACTGATAGCCTTTTGTAGTCCATCTTTGGGGACTGCCCCTTCACGTTTTGGTATATCCAATTGCCTTGAGATACTTTCTGAGATTCCAAGAAGTTGATTATGATATTGAGGATATTATCCTCTTCTTGACTTCTGAGTCTTAAGCTTGGTAATTCAACTCCACTGAAATGGAAAGACTTTAGACATAAGTCACATTTTAAGATTTATCAAAATTTGTTTTCATTTGTATAAGTGAACTCACCAGAGCCTTTCCTAAATACACGACAGAAGGAATGATATAGAAAGGAAAGCTCAGAAGTCAACAAAGAGTCTAAGGTGTAATTTAGTTGTCTATTCAGCTACAACTAGCTTCTAAAATAGATGAATAGTATTTTTTTTTTTCAGACAGAATCAAAACAGTTGTTCAGTGTAGCAAGACAGTTGCTTACTTTTAAATTGAATATCATTCTGTACTCAGTTTGGGAAGACAGACTCGTACAAGTGGTTTACCAGCTCCATCCCAGCACAGATAAATATGCCACATGGTTAAAAGAAACTCTTACCCTTAAACAAAGCTATAAAGTGATAATCCAAGATTCTTGCCATTGTCAGCCATATATGTCATGGTACGAAGAATAGTTTCATATTTAAAAGTTAGCACCAAGTAATTCTACGTTACCTGGATTTGTTGGCATGGCAATAGTTCTTCTTTGTAAAAAGGTCTACTTATTTAGTATAACTTGTATTTGTTAACTTGTCATACAGTCATTTTTTTTATTCTTTCCATTTTTCTGTGTCATTTGAAGTTTTTTGTACAACAGCCACTGAAATATGTTTCTAACTTAATATTTAAGTGTATTTTATATATTCTTTACCACAATATATATTGTGGTTAATTTATATTCACTATGCAGACTCTTCTCTAATTATAAGGTGAATTTAAAATGTTTTATTTTTTATTTTACTTAATGTTTAACTTCTAAACCTGTCTATCTTTATTTCTTCTCCCATATTTCAGTTTATTCAGCTTGAGAAGACAATGTAGAGGGTTGCACAAAAAGCATTCTTGTTGAAAATCCCCTGTAATGATAAATGAGTAATCCAATTTCAATGAAATAAGTGAATTATAATAAGGGAATTGCTTTATACATTATTTTACTGTTATCCACACCTCTACACCACTTTATAGGTTGTATTTTTATGTGTGTGTGTGTGTGTATTTGTGTGTGTGTATACACATACATGTATATAATCTGAATATAAATTCAGAATTATGCATATGAATAACACCTTTACCAGCTGTCAATTCACTATTGCTAAACCATAATATTGGAGTAGTAATATTTATTGTCCATTACATTCATCTCTAAATGTAGAATGAGATTTACTCATTAGTTCTTTCATCAGACACAAAGCCCATTTCAAAATGAGTCATGATAGATGAAGGCATAAGATATTGTCCTATAGGCTCTAGATATCTTATATTGAAGACCTATTGTTAAATGAACTGCAAATCATTTCTTGCTTATACTTCTAATGCTTCTGATGGATGGTGTGAAGAGAGTTTTATCTCAGTAGTTCGATATGTTTCTGACATGCAAATAAGGTATATGAACATGTTTTAATTAATGCAATTGTTATGATGAGGCTGTCAGAAGAATTATAAAATAAGTTGGAATCTTTTGCAAAGCAGTAAATTAAAAAAAATCTAACAAAAAGCCTAAATAATAACTTTTAAAAAAACTTGTTTAGAAGTACTTTTCCTGAGCAAACTATGCCACAAAATATTTTAATGCCTTGCTAATGGAGACATTCATTCTCTGAACTTTATATTTTATATACCTAACACCTACCATATAACGATTCAACTATGCAGTTAATATTATAGTACATAGTATTATAATCTATATTTTATAGCCATCCTAATGACCATAGGTTTCTGAGGAAAATAAATAGTAGTCCCAGAATTTTAGATATGAATCTGACTTGGCTAAGAGGAATAAAAAACATGTAACTACTTCAAGATGTGCAGGAACTTAGTTTCAACAGTGGTGGAGGCAGGCGGTATTTTGCAAGCAGACCAGTGCACACCATGATAAAATATACCTCACCCATGCTGGAGACTGAACACTGTCCACAATAGGCAAAGACAGTCTCTGCAGACAACTGGCCTGAAAGGAAGCGGCCGAGACTCAAGAGCAGAACATACGCAACATACATAAGCCTGGGGGGACAAGTGAAAGTGACACTGCACTGCAGGGCACCACAGGACCTTTGCTTCATAACACTATTATTATTACAAGAAGGAGAAATAGCTGACCTTCCTAACACATAGAAATGGGAACAGAAAGTCACACAAAATGAGGAGACAAACATCTCCCACATGGAAGAATAGGACCAGAACACAGCATGGGACTATAGCGAAATGGATAGAAATAATATGCCTAATAGAAAATTTAAAGTAATGGGGCACCTGGGTGGCTCAGTCGGTTAAGCGTCCAACTTCGGCTCAGGTCATGATCACACAGTTCATGGGTTCGAGCCCTGTGTCGGGCTCTGTGCGGATGGCTAGCTCAGAGCCTGGAGCCTGCTCCAGATTCTGTATCTCCCTCTCTCTCTGACCCTCCCCCGTGCACGCTGTTTCTCTCTCTCTCTCAGGAAATAAACAAAACATTAAAAAAAATTTTTTTAGATAAAGTTTAAAGAAATGATTTTAAAGAAACTCATTTGACTAGAGAAAAGAGTGGAGGACACCAGTAAGAGCCTTAACACAGAGATAAGTAAACAACCAATCAGACATCAAGAATACAATAAATGAAATTAACAATATAGACGATGGAATAAATAGCAGGCTAGATGAATCAGAGGAATGAAAGAGTGACCTGGAAGCCAAAAGTAATGGAAAGTAACAAAGCTGAGCAAAGGAAAGGAAAGAGAATCATGCAATTAGACTAGTCTTAGGGAACTCAGAGACTCCATCAAGTATCAAGTATAATAACACTTGCATTATAGGAATTACAAAATGAGAAGAAAGAGAAAAAGGGGCAGAAAATTTATTTGAAGAAATATCTGAAACTTCCATAATGTGGGGAAGGAAAGAGAGGCATGCACTGACACAGAGATCCGGGAGGTACAGAAATCTCCCCCCAAATTCAAGCCAAGTGGGTCCACACCAAGATACATAGTACTTAAATTGGCAAAAAGCAGAGATAAATAACATTTTAAAGACATGAAGTATGTTTTTTTTTCTTTGGAAGTATTTTATAATGTAATATGTAAAAGAATATTATGTTTTATATTTAAATCATGGAAAAATGAAGTATTAGTTCATTTTTGCATATGTTGGATATTTGCTTTTTATTTATTAAGGTTCAGTGGGTCCAGTAACTATATAACTTTTAGTTTTGGTTTAAATTTTTTAGATGTGTGTTTCTTAGTACAATAAAGATTTTCCTCCAGTTCATTGCTCAGTTAATTGTTGAGGTAAATTCAAGAACTATTTCATGTGATTAAACTTATGACTTTTATTTGCCCTTCAAGGTAACTAAGGGGAATGTTTTTGAAAAGATTTGTGGAAATACAGCTAAACATTTCATAATATACTGTAGAAGCAGAAGCAAAGTTCAGTCTGTTAGAGACAGATAACCGTATCATTATTACACCTGTTCTGTCTTCAGGCTGAGTGTGAGTATTTTGGGTCCTGATATACTTCTTGCCCATGTGTGTGAATCCTTCAATGCCCAGTATCAGAGGAGAACATGTTTTTGGCAGGAATACAAGTTCTTAAGTGTCATTCTTCCAAGATGAGTAAACACTTCTAGCTGGGAAATACAGCCTTACCTACTAAGTAAGCACAGACTTCTTATCCATTAGGCGATAGGATCTAGCTAGGTAAGACCTTCATTCTGTGGTAACACATACCTACCTGATGGAGAGCAGAAAGAAATGGAACAAAGACAAAGGAAAAGTGGGGATTACTGAAAAGCATGATTATTTTAGTTTTGAAAACATTGTTATTTCAGGAATGGCTAAGACAAAATCATGAAAGTCCGACTCTCCTCATGTACCAAATAAAGCTATATTCCTTCATCATTTGAGGGTAGCAGTTACAAATATTAATTCCAGAGTTACACTACCTTGTAAATTCTAGATTTAGTACTTTTAACTCTGTGATCTTAGGTAAGTTATTTACTTTCTGTGCTCCAGTTTCCTAATATGTAAACAAAGAAAATAATAATCCCTGTGCAACAGTCTTATTTCATTGATTAAATAGGTTATTACAGGTAGAATTCTCAGAACATTGTTATTATTCAAATAAATATGAGTTATCATAGGGCATTGCTGTCCCTTTGAAGCTTGTAAACTTCCAAAGGAATAAAGCATGTTCTGTAAATCACCTTCTGTCTGTAAAATGACTACCACAGTTTGTAATCAATGTCACAATGAATCATAACAAACTAAAGAAAAAATACTACAGAATATTTCAAAGTCTTATTTAAATGCTTTGCTAGAGCAAAGAACATAGGGAATTTGGAGAACGGTTAAGATAAAGTAAATGTACAATGTTTCTATATAACAAACTATAATCATATGCCTCTTTCACATGATTGCATTTATTTTACACTTTTTTGTGTGTTGTGCATGAGCTTATTGAACACAAAAAAATAAATCTAGGATATCCTTGTTTATATTTCAATGATGAGCAGTTATTTGTTCATTCATCAAAGGTTTAGAGAAACTACTGAATCAGACATCACGCTGCCTAACTTTACTGGATCATCAAAGGTGAAAAATAAAAGCTGTAGCATTACAAAGGTAGCATTCATTCATAGACTGATACATTCATATATACATAGTGAGCAACTATACCATACCAGATACAAGTATAGTTACTGTATATCCAAATGGATATAAATATATACCATGCGATCCAGGAGATCATTGCCAATACAGTAGACCAGTTGCCAACTCACAGCATTATACTAGCATATATGTCAACAGAATTTAACAATCTACTTATTCACCAAAAGTGAAATTGACCAGATAGATGGACAATTTTTCCAGGCTGAGAAATTAAAACAATTTAACAACATAAGTCAAGGAGAGGAGTTATGGGGCACCTGCATGGCTCAGTCTGTTGAGCATTCACCTTTGACTTGGTCTGTTGAGCATTTGACTTTGGCTCAGGTCATGGTCTCATGGTTCAGTTTGTGAGTTCCAGCTCCTCATTGGCCTCTCTGCTGTCAATGCAGAGCCTGCATAGCATCCTCTGTCCCCCTTTCTCTCTGCCCCTCCCCCACTTGGACTCTCTCCCCCGAAGAAGAAATACAATTATCTAACTAGCACACTGCCATAAAGTACTACTATGGTGTTAAATATATATTTATATTTATACGTATATATACACATTTATATATATATTTAAACAGATGAGGACAAACTAATATGAAAAATTAACAATATTATAATAAACATAGTATTTAAAAACCTAGGCTATAAAGCACTACTATGGTATTAAATATATATTTGTATGTAAATATATTTATTTATATTTACATGAAGACAAACTAATATGAAAAACTATTATAATAAACATGGTATTTAAAAACCTAGGCTATAAGCCTTTTTCTAATGAGTAATTAATGTAAAAAAAGTACAGTATCTATAAGTATATACATCAGCTTTTCTTTACAAAGGTTCTTTCCAAATCTTGTTGAAAAAATAGTATAGTCTCATTAGATTATTCTCTTAAATTATTTTATGTCAAGTTCATGAAACTCAGTTATCAACTCTATCCATGTCTTGATTGTGAGAACATTCAAAGTATTGTCTTAAATATTTTGGGCTACATATACAAACGTACATAAAAATTTTACCTACACACAGGTTTGAAACTAAAAAATATAGTAATACATTTAATGATTGCACTCTTTTCATTTACAACCCCTAATTTTATATTTATTTAGTTCCTTTAAAATTTGAGTGTAGTTGGCATATAATGTTACATTAATTTCAGTTGTACAGCATAGTGATTCGACAGTTCTTATGCAGTGCTCACCATGTGACTTATCATCTTTCACCATACACAGTTATTACAATATTACTCACTATATTCCCAGTGCTGTGCTTTTCATCCCTGTGACTTCTTTATTTTATAACTACAAATTTCTACTTCTTAACATATTTATTTAGTTTTTATGTTATAATAAATACTGACTCTTTCCAGTTAGATAGCATTTTAAAAAGAAATTTCCAGTCAACATACCCCAAAAACATAGTGACCTTCCTGTGAGATGTGGGAGTGAAATTACCAATATAAGGATCATACTTAAGCCAAGTAATTGTGAAGCATTTTGGATACTGTATTAAGGCACACCTTTATCAATTTGTGTGTATGAGTGTTCAGCAGATACAGTTATCCTTAAACAACAAGAAAATGACACCTCAGGTCTATCTGACTTTTTATGGCTAAATACAATGCCCATACCAGTAGGGAAAGCAACACTGGTTTAATGCCAATGCTTACATTCTTTGTACTACTTCTAGAGATCAGTACTTGTTGGGTATTCTGTAAAACACCTGCATTTCTTTCACAGGATATGCTGATGAATGTCTGTTTTTCCACAGTGGAGAAGTAAGTGTTCAGTTATATTTTATAGAAAATTGATATGATTTCACTATCCTCAGACAGATTTGTAATTCTTACTTTTTGATGGAGTATGCATATGATGGATTGCACATTTTGTGTGAGGTAAATATCAATCACATTGATATAAAATTTTTTTCAAAGACATTAAAAATTTTAATACACATTTACTTTCTTCATATATCATGCAGAATGTACTTAAAAGGTATTTGTCTTTGTAGATATATGTTTGTAAGACAGGATTTGTAGTTGCATGCAACAGAAATTGATTCTGAGTAAGTTAAGCATTAGGAGAATTTACTGATTGATTATTAGGTAGCTCATAAATTTACCAGTGAAATAAAAGGACCAGGCTTAGAAAACGAGGAAGGAAAAAGGGAATCTAGACAATTAGGACTGCTATCTAAATCATACCACAGAAACAATCTGTGAGGACCATTTTTCTACAAGTGGACACAGATTGTTTCAGCTTGTAGCACCACAACTACCACCACCAATGTTACCAACCATAAATTGACTTTGCTGGCACTTTTGCTACAGATGATCCTGAAAACTGGTATGACTACTGTTGAATTGAATCTTTTGTCTCTACTTATTTTAATCACTAAGCCAGATTAAAAGATCCACATAAACATGTCCAATGGGCAAAATTTTATACAGTGGGGGATTTCCCATATATAAGAATGGTATTAAATTTCTTGACAATAAAACAAGTGGAAACATCCACTACATTTCATGCTACAGTATGCCACAACCAGTATACACCATTTTTCTTCTAGAGGGCAATTCCAATTAAACAGCAAAATGTATTCCTAAAAAAATGGAATGATATCTTCTCAAGCCTCAATTAACTAATTAAAAGTTAACTCCCTATCTAAAGAAGATGAAGGAAGGAAGAAAAAAAGGATATGATCAACCAAATACACAATATGTAAATATATCTCTTGCTGCATTCAAGTCCAAGTTCAAGATCTTTAGGTGATGTAGGTTTCCCCTCTGGTTTTAGTCCTTCTACTATCATGGTATTCTACAGCCTATCGGCAAAAATGTTAAGAAAAGAAAAGAGAAATTATTTAAAATGCTTGAACTTTGGGGCACCTGGGTGGCTTAGTCAGTTAAGCATTCAACTTCAGATCAGGTAATGATCTCATGGTTTGTGGGTTTGAAATCACATTGGGCTCTCTGCTGACAGCTCAGAGCCTGGAGCCTGCTTCAGATTCTGTGTCTCCCAATCTCCCTGCCCCTCCCTCACTCTTTCTTTTTATCTCTATCTCAAAAAATAAACAATAAAAAATAAACAAACTACCTGAACTTTGATTTTTCAGCAATTATAAGCTCTTAGTGGTTAGATTTGTACAGAAGTAGAGTGAATTTTCATTGATATTTTCCTCTGGATGTGACAGCACATAGAGAATCCAAGGGAATTACCTGGATTCCACTCCTTTCCCTCCCTTGCTCTGCTCTTTAGAAACAACCATGTTTCCCCTGGATGGTCAAGATCAGTCATCCCAATCAATACTGTAACCCCATTGACTTCTACTGACTCAGAGGTTAAGAGAAAACCAAAAGATTAGGAGGTAATCTCAATTTCCATTTCAAAGGATATTGTTGTATATCTCCTGATGGAAGTATTTTTTCTTTGAGTATTGCATCTTCCAAAACTGAAGAACCCGTAGTTGCAGGGAAAGGAAGCAAAGTCTTTGTGAAAAGATCAGTAGTGCCATTGTGAGAGGTGTCTTTCTAATTTCCATCCTTTGACTTTAGAATGCATACATTCTGGTTATATAAGAGAGCTTACCACTTTCTGATGTCTGGTTTGGGTGCTAAACCCTTCTAGAGGGACAGAATCTCAAACTGGAAGGAATTTCATACTTCTGAAACCGTAGCAGCATCTTTAGTAAGCTATTACATTTTTCAATAAAGCTAACATCTGCATATTTTATACATAATTAATAGAATATCTTTATCAGAAATAGGTTTTGGGGGGACATGATGGTGAATAATATATATTGCTGCTGGCAGAGAAAATATGGATGTAATTGCTCCTCTTTAAGATGGTTCCAAATGCTTTTTTCCTTCCTGTCATGTATGTGTCATTTTGCCAGTGAGAAGTGATATTTATTTCTTTCTTCTGCTTAAATCAGGATGTCCTTAGTGACTTGATTGGCCAGTATAATCAACTGAAGTGATAGTTCAAACTGCTAAAGGTTGGTCGTATTAAGCCTTGCAACTTTTGATCAGATTCCTTGGAGTGCTTTTAGAACACTGAAGTAATTGATTTGGGGTATCGGCTACCTTTTAAGAAGACTACCCAGAAACCATTATACTATGATAAGCCCAATATATATAGAATCTCAAAGAGAAATACCATATGGAGAGAAAGGGGTGAGGGGCAGGGACACACTAAGGAACACTCAGGAGCCAGACATATGAATGAAGAAGCCACCTTGGAAGTGGATTCTCCAACATAAGCTCACCTCAGCTGGTGCTATATAACTTAGAAATGAACAGCCCAGGTATGAGGAATTTTGTTATGTAGCAACAGATGACTAGATAAGTGGTAGATAAGGAAATTCAATCCAAATATAGCATCTCTTCTCAGGAGAACATATTTCTAGCCCTTCACTGAAGGAAACGGTTTGGTATAATCAAGCTGCCACCAAATGGCTTGTCCACTCAGGTTAATAGTACCATATCATCCTTGGGTTGCCCCTTGCCACTGAGCACTGAGAAGCAGCAGTGGCCAGGTTGGCGTGACATAGAGAATCCATGTTTTTGACCCCGTGCATTGCCTCCGTTGTTCCTATTTTACTTTGTTTGTGGGTGTACCAAACAAGCTGGGAGGACATGCTCACAGACTGAGTGTAAAGGTGATGTCAGTCACTCTTAACTCCCAGCTTGTTTGGGGGGCTCGGACTCACAAACCATGAGATCATGACCCAAGGCCAAACCAAAGTCAAACGCTTAACTGACTGAGCCGCCGAGGTGCCCTGAACCTATTTTTTACAGTTATCCCTCAAAACATTGTTCAAGTCTCCTTCTCACCAGTCTTCTAAACTTATATCTTCTAAGTCCCTGTCAAAAATCATTAACTACTTCCTATGTGTGAATATAGATCCTTATCTCAAGATCCTGCTAATATAGATCCTTCTCTTTATTTCCAGAAACATTAGCAATACTCTGCTCAGATTTGTTTTCTTCGTTTATAGATCTTGAATTGAATTGAACCATAGCAACAGTCTCCTTCCAAATGGTTTCAGTATGTCACAAAAAGGTATCAGTGAGCCAGATTCTAGTTTTTTTTTTTTCCCAGTCAACTAGTCATATGAAATGACCCTTGAAATCATATGTGGGAAACTAAGGATGCAACTTAAGTTCTATCACTAGACCAAGATCTGTTTTTCAAAAGAAGAACATTATTTTCTAAAGAGGAAATACCTTGCCTCCAAAACCAGTGGCCCCCATTGTAAATCTCTTAGCAGGGATTTCTGCAGCCCTTTACAGCATCCCTCTCCATCTTAGACATTTTGTTTTTCAGAACATTTTGATATTTGTTAAGTACTAAGTAGCAATGCTGCTTACAGTTTTGCCCAAACCAGGTGGGAAACCTTGTACTGAAAGCCACCCAAAGCTTCCGATTAGGGGATAAATGAGAACATCAGAATACTTAGCATTCAAAAATGAAGCAAAGTCTCCTATTTTACATCTTTATTAGTCATAGAAGTTGTAATATGCTGAATAGTTCTACACTTTAGAGGGAATGTCTAATATTTCTCTGGAAAATAACCAGAAAATTTGAGTGCTGTCTTGGACCTCTAGCATGCATCTATCTTCTCAAAGAATTTAGGAACAGCTCTGCAGATTCATATAGTATTATTTAACTTAAATAATCATTTATAGTAATGTTTTGTATAATTTTGATATGACAAAGATACCTTTTATTTATAATGGTTTAAAGCCAGGTAAATTTTAGGACAAGGTGGGAAATGTATATTGCTGTGTATTTCAGATAAAAGTCAGCTAGTTATGTTATTGTCCATTTCTTGGACTAGAGATAAAAGTGCTTTTATCCTAATAAGTGTATACTGATTGCCAGGAACTCTTTTATTTGCTCAAGTGATAAGTTCATACCATGAGCAATAGCTGTAATTGCATTTTCAGGTGATTAATTGTAAAACAATCCACTGCTATTCTCAAATATAATCCATCCTCATACTGGAAAGTAGAAATGTGGATGTGATAAAAATCAATATCCTTGAACCCTACAATCCTTCAATATGACACTAATTCTTCTATTCCCCTTGAAGTTATAATATTGGAATTGAGTTGCTATTCACTGTTTCTTTAGTGGAGGTTCCAAATCTTTCCACTTGACTCTTCTACCATCATAACTATTATCTCTGTATCAAGCAAACATTGCGAGTGTTCTTCTAGTGAGTAAAAATATTTATTCTAATAATCCACACTGGGTATGGGAATAAGTATAGTATGGATGATAGATATGAGTTAAACTACCATAAGGTGGATTTAGAACAAAATGACATTTATCTTCTGATTCCATTACACCTGCTCTGACCTATGGATCACAGAATTATTCTTAAATCTCTAGGAATTAGTATTATCTTAGAATCAATGTCTAATAATACCTCAAGGACCTGGATATTGCATGTAGTGTAAACAGGTCTAAAAGTGTTGAGAGAATAGCAGCGTTACTTGTGGATGGTCAGAGAATTTCCATTTTTCTATTGCTATTGTGTTGAGAGGTGGGAGGAAAGTCCCACCTGTGGATAATTTTTGTGCCCATGTGCTTCTGTTGAATAGAATAAAATGATCAGAATATCATCTAAAAAATTATCCACGTAGTAAATCAAGTAAATGTGTCTATTTCTGATTAATGGGGCCTAAACAGAAATAATTAACTTTATAATTTGTAAAGAATAAATATGTTTTCATAAATTTAGTATTAAAATACAGATCTTGGTTAGAACGTGTGTTACCTACTGATGCAAAATCTAAAGTTAAAAGGCTCACTAGCCTGCACACCAAATATCAGTGAATATAATCTTTATCAAAAAGGCAAATGAATGACATAAATAAGAGTATTTTCATTTTATTTCAGAATAATCAAGTGAAGTGTTGTTTTTTAGTAGCTACAAAATTCAGAAGCAGTCTTGATAATTCTAGAAGAGATTGAGCTTTGTTACCTAGATGGCTCAGGAGAGTTTATGCAAAGGTCTTTTGGCTCACTAAATATATTTTATAGTTATGCTATTATTTTAACAAATTTTACCACTCATACATTTGCTCTACTAGAACACTAGTGTAAATACATTGAGGACTCTATAAAGTAATTGCATACTCCAGGGGTTTAATTAATAACAAAGAAAATAAATATTAATGACACAGGTTGTTTTCAATTAATAACTTATCTAAATTAATTATTACTTTGTAGGTAATATTAAATGTATATTGTTCAAAATATAACTAGACTTTCAAAATGAATAGGAAGAAAGTATTGTGTTCTACTTTTTAATGTATTTAATCCTAAAAGCTGAAAATAAAATTTATGAATTACAATACTTAAAGCCAAATTTTATTAATATTAACAGTAAGTATTTCATTTAATTATTTCCCCCCTATTTATAGTCTGGCATATTATATTTGCTAAATAGCTATGTTATCAAAGAGCCTTTTCTAATGTTAAACACCGAGTGAGAGTTCATCTTCTGAAATGTACAGTCAGTGACTGACTAAAGGGAAGAGTTAAACATTTCTTTTGTTTTCCTTTTTTGGTTTGTTTTTAAGAAGTTATACATTTCTGAAGGACAATAGGGTGTTAGTACCCCATGATTTCTCAGGTTGTTAAATAGGAATGTTAATAAACACAAAAGGACTACTGAGAATGCTTTCTTTCTCTGGATCCTTTAATTAACAAATATTTAATGCGTGTCCCTACTTACCAGTCTTTGTGGTAGGTTGTGGGCATGCATATTGTATAAAATAGATAACAGTTCCCACTCTCCTGCAGGTCATATCAACACCACTTTTTTTACTTTTGACTCTCTTCATTAAAACCTGTTTATTCTTTAAGTACCTTTTGAATCATTTTTCCCCCTCCATACCATTCAAGTAAAATTGATCTTACTGTATTTGCTAATGACACCTTACTTAGTAAATATATGAAATATATTTATGTCCTCATAGTATTTGATGGTTATGAATTTGACATTGTAGAAATGCTCTTGTGATTTCTGAAAATTTTTTAAAAATATTATTTCTTTTATTCTTAAACAATAATCATCTGTGTGCTTTTTTCTTTGCTTCTCTTCTTCCATTTGCCTCTTAGATGATTATGTTTTTACTCAAGACTTTTCTAAATGCTTTACTCTTTCTGGCTGTATACGTGCCCCTCTTTTTGCCTTAAAACCTGTAAATGAGGAGAAAATTCAGAAAATTCAGGAAAGCACACAACCCAAACTCACACAATTTTGATGTTCATTGATGCGTCTTTCATGGACTTAACATGAATAAAAAGGCAGCTTTTCCTGCTGAATTGCTTTCTAGTCCTCAAAGGAATGGATCTGATGTGTAATTGCAGTTCAGGAGAGGATGAGAACAACAAAGGAAATCTATGAATTATTCTCATGAGTCTTCTGGAACCCAGTGAAAGGATTTATTCTGAGAAATAAGCATGTGTGTATGTGAACAGAAGGAACCATATACAGTGTAGGCTGAGGAAAATTTTGTGCCTGTAAAATTAGGTGAAGAAACAAAATATTTCACTGTGTAAGTGCTAGAACTTGAGGTGAAGTGCTTTAGTAGACTATTCGCTTACAAAATTCTCAGTGGCTTCTAAATTTTTTACACAGCTAATTTTATATGTGTTTCTTGTTTTTGAATTTGTGATAATTCTGTACTTTACCTATTATTAAGGGTATTCTGAGAATTTTTTAAAAATATTATTTCTTTTATTCTTAAACCATTCTTAAGCAATTGGGAAGAAGGATCTGCCATTTTTTAAATCCTTAAAAGAATTGTCAACTTTCTCTTTCCTAATTTCCCTCCTCTCATTCTCTGCTGTACGAGTGAATTGGCTTGTGCCCATCTTACTCCATGCTCACTCCTCTTGTCACGGTCTGAACTGACTTCTGCACGCTGAATTCAATGTTCTGTTCTTGGTTCTCAACTCACTTGCCTTCTCAAAAGTATTCAATACTTTATCACTGTCTCTTTGAAACACTTGCCTTGCCACGCTTCAAGGAATCAAATTCTCCTGTTTGTCTTTCTTTTTTAACTAGCTGCCCTTTTCCCAGTCCCTCCTTACCTTCTTGTTTCCTTGTTTCCAAGGCGGGGTCCTTGGATTTTTCATCCATACTCACTTGCATGGCAAATTTATTTGACTCTCAAATTAATATGTTAGCCCCATAATTTTCCTTTGAAATTCAGACGTGTTTACTCGAATGTGTCTTCAGTTTGTTCACTTCAAAATTAGGATTACACAATCTAAATTTGCAACCAGCCCCATCAACCTGTTACACCTTCCATCTTCTTTGTCTTAGATGTGGTTAAATATCTTAAACTGCCTGTAGCCATCTCTTTTGATCACATTGCATCCTATATTCAAAATATCTGGCTTCTTCTTCATTCAAAATATAACCGAATGAATCTACCTTCCACTTCTAACACTGGTTCCATCCTGGCAAGGCTGCTGTTACTTTTACCAAGATAGTTGTGATAACCTGCTATTTGGTCTTCCTGCTGAAAACCTGTTGCCTGCAGTCAATTCTTGGCACAGTTGAGAACTTTTCTTTTGTAAATATACATCAGTCTGTCACTCATGGCTTTCCATTTTATTTAGAGTAAAATCCAAGTCTATATAATAATCTATAAAGCCTATGTATATAGGGATTCTTTATGTCTGTGACAGATTTTTTTTTCCTACTCCTCCCTTGATGATTTATTTCTATTCACCCTGGCCTTTCTAGTTTTCCAGTGTCCTCCTTTCAAAGGTTCCCCTTGACTCTGGAGCTTTGTACTGGCTACTGGCTTTTATTCAAGTATCATGACTTGTTGCTTCATTTCTTTAATTTTTGCCAATATTTCACTGCCATTGAGGCCTCTTCTCACTACTTTTTTTTAAGTTTATTTATTTATTTTGAGAGAGACAGAAACAGCATGAGTGGGGAAAAGGCGGTGAGAGAGAGAGAGAGAGAGAGAATCCCAAGCAGGCTCTTTGCTGCCAGCACAGAACCCAAAGCGGGGCTTGAACTCACGAAACTGCGATATCATGACCTAAGCTGAAATCAAGAATCAGAGGCATAATCAACTGAGCCACCTATGTGCCCCTAATCTGACTACTTTTAAAATCACAAGACTCTTGGTATAACCTATTACTCTTGTTCTGTTTTGTGTTTTTCCATACCACATATAATATTTTAATTGTACTACCTAGCCTACCTAATTACTTTTTGTCTTCTCTAACACTATAAGATCTATGATGTTAACCATTTTAATCTGTCTGTTTCCTGCTGAATCCTTGCTATTTGGCCTAATTCTTACTACATAATTGTTGAATAATTGAATTTATTGGAGGTCCTGAGATTAGAGACAACTCTCTAGATTATAAAGGATATTGGGGGAGGTACCACATTTGTCTTGTTCTTGGCCACATCATTTGTGCCTAACATAGCACCAAGAACATAAGAGACACCCTAGTAAATATCTGTTGATTTAATAAATTTCCTCTATAACAAGTGCTATGGACTGAATATTTGTATCCCCTCAATTCATATGTTGAAATTCCAACCCTTGAAGAAATGAGGCCTTTCGGAGGGTTGGGATTATGATGTTTGAACCGTCATAAATGGGATTAATGTCCTCATAATAGAGGCCTGAGAAAATTCCCTTGCTCTTCACCATGTTAACTTGTATAGCTATCAGAGAATGGAGGCTGTTTCTCCACATGGAGATGAGAATGGTGGCCCTCACCAGATGTCAAATCTTTTGGTGCCATAACCTTGGATAAGTAAGTTTGTTATTTATTAAGTTACCCAGTTTATGGTATTTTTATTATGGAGTAGACTAAGAAAATCACTTAATTTAGCATATACATTGAATATATATTATATATACATCCATATTTTGGTATCAGAAATATTTGCCCAGATATTTATATTTGATTTTTTTACCTAATTAAAATTATATAAATACCTATGAAATAAAAATACATTCCCCTGTAGTTTTAGAGATTTGAAATATATATAACATTTTATAATAGTTCTGTGTGTGTGTGGGTATACACATATTTATTATTTGGTAAATTATACCATCTTGAAATTAATCAGGAAGAAAAATAGTGTGTAAATGTTAATGGGCACTTTACATATACAAACATCTAAAGACAATCTAATTTTAATATGATTAATCTCACATATTTAGGACCACTATAGATACAATCACAAAGAATCCAGTTAAAGTAAGATAAAACATGAAAAAACTACATCATTACTGAAAATAACAAAAGTCTATATGATTATAAATAGTAGTCATTGTGTAGTAGTTGCTTGCGTAGCAACTAAAGTTTCCAAACAAGTAATCAAACTCTATAATTAAATTATGCAATAAAAGGATGGAAATGGAGTTCATATAACAAGATTCTTCTTTTCTGGTATATTTGCTACTTTCTCCTTGGCCTGTCCCTTGATATTGTGTTCTGTTTTATGAATGTCACATTAGCTGATAAAAATCAACTGGAATCTGAAGAGAGTGGGAAACACCTGTCACATTGTTGAATTACTCTAAATGTTTCCTGTTAATGAATACTGCATTTCAAAATTATATCCATATGTTTTTGTCTTGGTCAATATAATGTCACATAAAATAATAGTTTGATCATTTAGTTTTGGTTTCTTTTTTAATTTGGAGATTTAAAAGTGAGACATTATATTCCTTAGTTAATGACACAGTTATTCAATTAGTTTATCGATTCATTTATTCTTGAAACATTTACTGAACATTTAGGAGCTATGTACTTTAGTAAACCATATTTGAAGATCACTTATTCTAGAGAAGTTTATAATCTAAAAGCAGAGGCATATATGTATACAACTATACATATACATATATGTATATTCTAATTATACAATGCAGACAGAAGTGAGTTCAAAGGTGAAGGAATATAAAAACAGATGATAGGAATGAAGAGAAAGTACAGATTATATTGTATCAGAAGATATTAACTAATCTAATGATAAAGATTTATTTGCCCAAGCACGAAAAGTCAGGAGTTTTAATGAAAGTATATAGTAAGCATTCATGTTAGGTGTTTGCCTAAAGGGATTCCATTTTTCCTTCTGGTATCTGGACTTGCTCTGAAGAAATTGAAGAAAGGAGGGAGTGTCTGTGGAGGGTCTTCTCTATCCAGGCTGTCAACTGCCCAGGCCCTAGGAGAGCATATTTGGAAATGAAGTTGATCCTCTTATGTCTCCCTAGATAGGCTAAAAGTTGGGAATTTTGAAGGAATCATACATTGACACTGAGCATTTAGAATGAATGAAGTCTGAAGTACCGGGTCAGAGTCTTGTGGTTCTTCAGTGGTACAAATGATAATCACTTTCATGATGGACATGGGGAAAAATGGGAGATTGCAAGGGGAGGATAGGAGAGTGAATGACAGAAGAGGTATTCATATAGTGAATGACAGAAGAGGTATTCATATATTTAAGACAGTGTCTGTTAGTCAATAAGTAAAGAGTATTTCAAGTTTTAACAATAAAAACACAGGTTTCCTCGCCATTGCCTAAATACCACTTTGAGGAAGAGTTTCCTATCATAATAGCAAGAGTGTCATTGAAGCTAACTTCCTAATACCTTTATTTAAAAGGTAGTAAATCTGGATGAAATTTATCAAGAAATAGAATATATTTATGAAAATTTTTTGTAATGTCTGCTAAAATTTTCACTGCAAAACTTTTTTTAAAATTATTTATACAACAAACTCAAAGATGTAATTCTAATTCTAACAGGAATCTTTCATCCCACGCATAGACACACACAAGCAAATAAAGAATACAAAGAATTGCTATTTTGGTCAATAACGCCCATATTTGAATAACAGATAAAACTATATTCCTTTTTTACTATGTTGACATTTGGCTTGCTTCTTTTACCTAAATTGAGAAATACTCAGTTTCAGATAAACTTAGCATGTTTACAAGTTACTTAACAGTTGACCTCCATCATAGATATTTTATGAATATATAACTACAATATCAACATTTCATGAGAATAATAAACAAATAAATAACCATAGTATATTCATTATGAAATATACATTTTAGAAATAAATGCATTATTTTATTCACAGATTTCTTATTTATGACCACAAATGAATACCAGAGATGTATCAATAGTGTTGGTTTTTAATGTTTCCTAAGTTAACATTATTAGCTAGTGTTGAGAAGAATGTATCTTCTAGAATAGCATATTTTATTACCAAAATCTATCTTTTTAAATAATAAGTAGAAATTTTCAATACGTTCTGTCTTCCTTTAAGAAATTAATCTTTCCTTCCATGATAGGTTAATTTTCTGTTCTTTTTATCTTCAAAAGAGAGAGTTTGTAACTTCCCAGTATAATTTATTTTAGCAATATGTAAGAGATTATAATAGATGCAGTAGAAAACTTACTATAGTGTAAAAGTTTGTGAAATCCTTTCCTAAAATTTAGAGATGTGAATGATCATTCATGAATCAATCATGTACATTGTGTTTATATAGTATATATATATATACATATATATGTATATATATATATATTATAGGCAATAACTAAAACTATTCTTTTTGTAATTAAATTTTATTTATGAAGAGTAAAAATATTGTGACAGTGCTTTCAATAAACATAGTCATTTTTATATGTAAGTACAAACAATGTAAATAGTAATTTTCTTTTATTGTCATTCAAACAAAGTAAGGCCTAGTTTAAGACAGCTATATACTATAGAGTCACACTTTATTGGAAATATTGACTAAGATATCAATAGTTATGTCTTTTCCACTTATTTCAGACAGGTCTTCAATGTAATTTTTCTTTCCTGTCAATAGAGTTGGAGTAATAACAGAAATCTATTGTTTATATGATATATATGCAGTGCATATGTATGAAGTCCCAGAAAGTGGTCTTCAAATTATTGATTATATTGCTCATTTGGGACATTGTTGTAGTGCCAGTTTCTAGACCCAATATCATGAGATTTCTGATCCTATGTATCTAATGAAGTCTAAGGAACACACTGCATTTTGAGACACGCTGGCTTTATGGTGTATTAAAAAGCAAACACACACAGAAGGATAAAACATATGAATTAAGAATGAATCTTAGTTTTTCTTTTACTTAAAATCGTTTAAACAGAATTCTAATTGGTGAAGGATATAATATATAAAAATAAAAGAATTTTATCCTTTCATTCTCTTGAGGGAAAAATTTCAGTTGAAATTTTCAGTTCAGTGAACAAATATGGCTTAAATACTTTCTATGTAACAAGCACTGAAAATATACAATTATGTCAGGATATTCAACTGGAAATAAAAGTATATTTTTTACATATGAATTTCTGTATCAATTAATTTCAGTCTTTTCTGTAACAATGTAGAATATGAAAACAAAAGAAAAATAGTCTTTTTTTCTTTTGTCTTTTAAATATGTTAGCTTCTTAATATACGCCAGTCAGTAATGGAAAGAAGAAAAAAAAATGCATGATTAAGCCCACCCGATGAACTAAGAAACTCTAAAAAGAAGGCTGTTCCTGAATACAGATACTGCTTATATCTTTAAAATATTTGCCTATGAAAAATTTAAACATTTTAAAGCTATGAAAAGTAATATGAGACAGTCATAGATTTAGTGCTCATATTTTAACAAGTTAACTTTTTTGCCAAAGTCAAAGAAAAAATGAGAGTTCACTAGGAAGACAGGAAAGGAAACACTCCTAAAGATATAACCCTGAAGATTCACTGGGTTATGCCATCCTCTCACCTTGAGTGAAGATGAAAATCGACTTGCTTACAATCAAGGGTGATAAGAACGTCACTCCTATGAGTACATTGCATTGTGTAAGACCCCATAATAGTAGACTATAAAGAGAGGCTCTGCTATTGGCCTTGAAAAAGCAAGCTTCTAAAACCACTCCAGGATTGTGATAAATTAAGTTAGAAGTCTTATTTTCAAGAACCTTGTATTTTTCTAATAATCAAAAATATATTCACATATTTAGTGTCATAATATAAATATGAATAATGCATGTTTCTTACATAATAGTTTATCATAACCAAAAGTATATTTATTGCGAATCTGCAGATATGCATTAAAACAAGGTTGAAGAAGAAACTAACACAATGTCAGTAGAAATAACCAAATGAGCATGCAGTTCTATAGGTCTCAAAGCACATGATATTTCATCTATTCAGAATAAATCCCTCTTGATCCCTCTTGATCCTGAATAGCTATTTATACTTGTATTCAGTTTTACAAATCACATATCTCCTTATCATTCAAGATTTCGGTAACTGTTCTGAAGTTAACTGTGACTCCTACTCTTCCATATTTTCTTATCATGATGAACTTATACCAGTATCTGAGATTATTGATTGATTCTTCTGAACAATTTCCATAAGAACTCAAGCTCTGTAAGAATAAAGACTACATTTTTCATCACTAGTATCCTAGCTGTAGCATCTCAGACATGGTAGTCATTTAAGGAATGTTAGTTGAATGAATAGAAACCTCAATCATACTGCTAAATTTCACTTGATGCCTGCTACAGCTGTAAGTGGTAATGATAGGAAAAACTCCTATGAATGTCCCCAAAGCAAAATATCATTGAAACAGTTTAGGGAAAAAAGTACTAGAGTTAGGATATAATTCTGGCATGAAAATAATGAAATCTGAGGTTTTTCACATACTTACTAAACATGAAAGAAAATATAGAGTGCCCTCTAAAACCTTAAATTTCATAATTTAGAATGCTTTCTAGGCCATTTCAGATTTTTTGAGAGAGGGAGAAAGAGTGAGATGTACAGGAGGGGACAGAAGGAGAGAGAGGAAGAGAATCTTAAGCACTGGATGTGGAGCATGATGTATGGTTTGATCTCACAACTGTGAGATTCTGACCTGAGTTGAAATCAAGAGTTGGATGCTTAACTAACTGATCTCCCCAGTCGCCCCTAGACTTTTTAAAAATTCATTCTTTATCATCTCCTATTTGCTGAATGGAATATATATATATATATTTTTTTTTCTTAGTACATTTAGGATAAATAGTGGCCACTCTTATAGCTTGTATCGGAAGAAAATGTCAGGGGATTCATCACATTTACTGCCTTAAAACAAATATAATGCTAATCAGATTAATTTATGTAAGGATAATTTTATATTTTGTCATTAATAATGTAAACCGATTTAACTTCAGTTCAGTCATATGTATGTTTAAATATAAATGATCTATTTGCGTTGTGATATTTTAGTTCTACATTTTTGAAAACAAACATTTGTGTTTCCATTGAAATAAAGATGAAAAGACTTGATGTGGCATTTTATGTTTATGAAGAAAAGTGAAACATGGAATGTGAGGGTCACTCATAATTATATATAACATGTGTGAAATATACCACTGTTAATCATGGAATGATAAAAAGAATAGATTGATTGCAATAATGAAAACATTATTATATTTATGAAAACATTATTCTATTTAATGTAGGTGGGTTATATAAACTACAAAAGCAGATTTGTTTTATTGAGAAATAATTGACATATAATACTGTGTAAGTTTAAGAAGTAGTGCTTGATGGTTTGATTTGCACATATTGTGAAATAATTACCAAAATAGTTTCGGCTAACATCCATCATTTCCTATAAATATAATAAAATAAATAAATGAAAAAAATTCTCCTTGAGATGAGAACAGTTAGGATTTACTCTCTTAACTTTTCAATGTATCATACAATGGTGTTAACTATAGTCATCATGTTGTACATTACATATTTAATACTTATTTATCTTATAACTGAAAGTTTGCACCTTTTGAGCATCTTCCTTCTCTCCTCCCTTCCCTCACCCTTTGCCTCTTATAAACACAAGTCTGATCTCCTTTTGTGTTTTTCTTTATTTAAAATTTTAAAAGATCGCCACATATAAGTGAGATCATACAGTGCTTGTCTTTTTATGTCCGATTTATTCCACTTAGCATAATGTATTCAAAGTCTATCCCTGTTGTTGCAAATAGTAGGCTTTCCTCATTTTTTATGGCTGAATAATATTTCACTGTATGTATATAACACAACTTTTTAAATCCATTCATCCATCAATGGACACTTAGGTTGTTTCCATGTATTGGGTATTATAAAAAAATAGTACTGTGAACATGGGGGTGCAGCTATCTTTTTGAGTTAATGTTTCCATTTGGATATATACCCAGAAGTGGAATTTCTGGATCGTATGGTAGTTCTATTTTTAATTTGTTAGGATCCTCCATATTGTTTTCAATAATACCTGTACAAATTTATAATCCCAGCAACACTGCACAAGGGTTCCCTTTTCTTCACATTCATGCCAACATTTGTCTTTTCGATGATGGCTATTCCAGCAGGATTGGAGTGACATCTTACTGTGATTTTAATTTGTGTTTCCCTAAGAACTCGTGATATTGAGCATCTTTTCATGTACATTTTGGCCTCTTGTATCCTCTTTTGGAAAAAGATCTACTCAGGTTCTTAGCCCATTTTTTTTTTTTAAATCAACAAGTGAGACAACATCAAACTTAAAGTCTTCTGCACAGGAAAAAAAGACAATAAATAAAATGAGAAGGCAGCCTATAGAATAGGAGAAAATATTTGCAAACCACCCACATATTGAATAAGTGGTCAATATCCAAAATATAAAAACCTCATATAACTCAAAAACAATTGCAACCAAGGGCTAACAGTCCTCTGTATTATGGAATTCTATATAATTCTATTATATAATTCTATATAATTTCTATTATAGAAAACTATAGAATTACAATTATCCCTCCTAAATACTCACTGCTCATAAAACTAAATATCTATTTGAGACAGAATTTCATCAAGAATTATCTCCTGTAGCATGCATAGATTTTCTTCTCTTCTCTGTACTGTTACAATATCCATTTAAAGATCTTTATTTTTTGAGGTTTGTATTAATCATATTTCTCAGTTTATATGACTTATTTTTACTGGTAAATGCAAGGCTCCTCTCTAGTATTTTTGTTTATTTACCTATTTATATATTTATCTTTTAATTCACTGTTCTTTTTTATTGTCACTACCCATTCTTTTTTAAAAATTTTTTAATGTTTGCCTATTTTTTTTACAAATAGTTTATTGTCAAGTTGTTTACCATATAACACCCAGTGCTCATCCCCACAAGTGGCCTCCTCCATGCCCATCTCCCTCCCCCCGCCACATTCATCAGTCCTCAGTTTGTTCTCAGCATTCAGGAGTGTCTCATGGTTTGCCTCCCTCCCTCTCCCCCACTATTTCCCCCCATGTTCTCCCCCACGGTCCTCCATTAAGTGCCTCCTAGTCCTCCTATATGTGCAAACATATGGTATCTGTCCTTCTCTACCTGACTTATTTCGCTCAGCATAACACCCTCAAGGTCCATCCATGTTGCTACACATGGCCAGATTTCATTCTTTCTCATTGCCATGGAGTATTCCATGGTATAGATAAACCACATCTTCTTCATCCACCTGTCCGTTGATGGACACGTAGGCTCTTTCCATGTTTTGGCTATTGTTGAGAGTGCTGCTATGAACATTGGGGTACATGTGCCCCTATGCATCAGCATTTCTGTATCCCTTGGGTAAATTCCTAGCAGTGCTACTGCTGGGTCATAGGGGAGTTCTATTGTTAATTTTTTGAGGAACCTCCACACTGTTTTCCAGAGGCGCTACACCAGTTTACATTCCCACGAACAGTGTAGGAGGGTGCCCATTTCTCCACATCCTTACCAGCATCTAGAGTTCTCTGATTTGCTCATTTTAACCACTCTGACTGGCATGAGGTGGTATCTCAGTGTGGTTTTGATTTGTATTTCCCTGATGAGGAGGGATGCTGAGCATCGTTTCATGTGTCTGTTGGCCATCTGGATGTCCTCTTTGGAGAAGTGTCTGTTCATTTCTTCTGTTTGTTTTATGGGTGTGGAATTTGGTGAGTCCTTATAGGTTTTTTTTTGTCTGATATATCATTTGCAACTATCGTTTCCCATTCCGTTGGTTGCTTATTAGTTTTATGGAT
>NW_024081070.1:25937-102146 GCF_003009895.1 Hyaena hyaena
CTCATAGATGGCTTTGATGATGTTTAAGTAGGTTCCTTCTATCCCAACTTTCTCGAGAGTCTTTATTAAGAAGGGATGCTGTATTTTATCAAATGCTTTTTCTGCATCTATTGATGGGATCATATGCTTTTTATCTTTTCTTTTGTTGATGTGATGTATCACATTGATTGATTTGCGAATGTTGAACCAGCCCTGTAACCCAGGAATGAATCCCACTTGATCTTGGGGGATGATTCTTTTTATGTGCTGTTGGATTCGATTTGCAACTATCTTGCTGAGGATTTTTGCATCTGTATTCATCAAAGATATTGGCCTCTAGTTCTCTTTTTTGCTGGATCTCTGTCTGGCTTGGGAATCAGAGTGATGCTGGCTTCATAAAATGAGTCTGGAAGTTTTCCTTCAATTTCTATTTTTTAGAATAGCTTGAGAAGAATTGGTATTAATTCCATTTTAAATGTCTGTTAGAACTCCCGTGGGAAGCCATCAGGTCCAGGGCTATTATTTGTTGGGAGATTTTTGATAACTGATTCGATTTCCTCACTAGTTATGGGTCTGCTCAGATTTTCTATTTCTTCCCATGTGAATTATGGTAGTGAGTGTGTGTTTAGGAATTTGTCCATTTTGTCTAACTTGTCCAATTTGTTGGCATATAATTTTTCATAGTATTCCCTGATAATGCTTGTATTTCTGAGGGGTTGGTTGTAATAAGTCCATTTTCATTCATGATTTTGTCTATTTAGGTGCTTTCTCTTTTCTTTTTGAGAAGCCTGGCTAGAGGTTTGTAATTTTGTTTATTTTTTCAAAGAACCAAATCTTGGTTTCATTGATCTTTTCAATTGTTTCTTTGGTCTCTACGTTGTTTATTTCTGCTCTGATTTTTACTATTTCAACTCTTCTGCTGGGTTTGGGGTGCTCTTGTTGCTCTGCCTCTAGTTCCTTTAGGCAAGTTGTTAGATTTTGCACTTGCGCTTTTTCTAATTTCTTGAAATAGGCCTGGAGTGCAGTGTACTTTCCTCTTAGGACTGCCTTTACCGCATCCCACAGAGTTTGGATTGTTGTATTTTCATTTTCATTTGTTTCCATATATTTTTTAATTTCTTCTCTAATTGCCTGATTGACCCATTCATTCTTTAGTAGGGTGTTCTTTAACCTCCATGTTTTGGGAGGTTTTCCAAACTTCTTCCTGTGATTGATTTCACGTTTCAAAGCATTATGATCTGAAAGTGTGCAAGGTATGATCTTGATTCTTTTATATCTCTTGAGGGCTGCTTTATGTCCCAGTATGTGGTCTATCTTGAAGAATGTGCCATGCGCACTTGAGAAGAAAGTAAATTCCCTGGCTTCAGGATGCAGAGTTCGAAATATATCTGTCAGATCTATCTGGTCCATTGTGTCATTCAAGTCCATTGTTTCTTTAGTGATTTTCTGTCTGGTTGATCGATCCATTGCTGTAAGTGGAGTATTAAAGTCCCCTGCTATTAGCACATTCTTATCTATAAGCTTGTTTCTGTTTGTGATTAATTGTTTTAAATATGTAGGTGCTCCCATATTCGGTGCGTAGACATTTATGATTGTTAGTTCTTCCTGATGGATGGACCCTGTAATTATTATGTAATGCCCTTCTTCATCCCTTGTTATTGTCTTTATTTTAAAGTCCAGTTTGTCCGATATAAGTATAGCTGCTCCAGCTTTCTTTTGACTTCCCATAGCATGATAGATATTTCTCCATCCCCTTACTTTTAATCTGAAGGTATCTTCCCACCTAAAATGCGTTTCTTGTAGACAGTAAATAGATGGATTTTGTTTTTTTATCATTCTGCTACCATATGTCTTTTGATTGTAGCATTCAGCCCATTTCCATTCAGTGTTATTATTGAAATATGTGGGTTTAGAATCATTGTGTCCTTTTTGGGGTTCATGCTTGTGGTGGTGTCTCTGGTGTCTTCTTTCATTGCAAACTTCCCTCAGAGAGTCCCCCTCAGGGTTTCTTGTAGGGCTGGCTTAGTGGTGACAAATTCTTTCAATTTTTGTTTATTTGGAAAGACTTTTATCTCTCCTTCTATTTTGAATGACAGGCTTGCTGGATAGAGGATTCTTGGCTGCATAGTTTTTTCATTCATCACACTGAAAATCTGCCATTCCTTTCTGGCCTTCCAAGTTTCAGTGGATAGGTCTGTCACCACTCTGATAGGTTTCCCTTTGTATGGTAGGGCCCTTTTCTCCCTAGCTGCTTTCAAAACTCTCTGTTTGTCCTTATATTTTGCCATTTTCACTATGATATGTCATGCCCAATATCGATTCAAATTATGTCTGAGGGGAGTTCTCTGTGCCTCTTGTATTTCAACGTTTACTTCCTTGCCCAGGTTGGGGAAGTTCTCTGCTATAATTTGTTCCATGACTCCTTCAGCACCTTTCCCTCCCTCTTCCTCTTCTGGGATTCCTGTGATATGGATATTGTTGCATTTGACTGTATCTTTGAGCTCTCGAACTCTTCTTTCCTGTTCCTGGATCAGTTTGTCTCTTTTTTTGTCAGTGTCTTGTTTTTCTATAATGGTGTCTTCTAAATCACTTATTCTCTTTTCTGCCTCTTCAATCCGTGCATTGGACATCTCCAGTTTATTATGTGTTTCATTTATCGCATTTTTTAATTCATCATGCCTATTTTTATTCTCCATGTTGTTTGTAGCCATAGTTTCTTTGATATCCTCTATGCTTTTTGCAAGCCCAGCTATTACTTTTACGATTATTGTTCTAAAATCTTGTTCAGTTATGCCGCTTATATCTTTTTTGAGCGGTTCATTAGCTGTCAATTCTTCTTGGAATTTTTTGGAGGAGAGCTCTTTCATTTCATCATTTTGGTTATCTTTCTGTCTCTTGTTAGTTTTAAGACATGTTAAGCTCTCTGCATCTGTGAGTCCTGCTGTACCCAAGAAGACTCTTTGACTGTCCAGGTCTTAGCCCATGTTTTAACTTGGCTTTTTTTTTTTTTTTTTTCTTATTTGGCTATTGAGTCCTATGAGTTGTATGAATCCTTTAAATATTTGAGCTGTTAACCTCTTATCAGATACATGGTTTGCAAATATTTTCCCATTCCATTGGTTTTATTTTCACTGTGTTCATCATTTCTTTCACTGTACAGAATCTTTTTACCCTGATGTAGTCCCACTTGTTTATGATTTTGTTGCCTGTACTTAAATGTGCCTTATTGTAAAAGTCATTACCAAGATCCATGTTGAGCTTTATTCTTTCATTTTCTTGTAGGAGTTTAAGGGTTTCAGGTCTTGTTTTCAGTATTTAATCCATCTCAAGTTAATAATAGCTTCTATTGCTATGGTTGTTTGTTATAGCTTGAAATCAAGGGGTGTGGTGCCTTCTTCTTAGCCCTTCCTCATGATTTCATTAACTATTTGGGACGTTTTGTGATTCTCTATAAATTTTTTCTACTTCATTTTTGAGGTGACAACCTAAATTCAAATATATTAAGTAACCATCTACTAGATGGTGAGGAAATTAGAGTTTTTGATGTACTTTCAAGAATTTCTTTCAGAGGAGATAGTCTTTCCCATATCTGGCACCATGGGCATAAATGTACCCTCTTTTTATTAATTTCATTACTCCTGACTATATTTAAGGTACAAATAAATTTCTGCTCATAAACCTTAATTTCAAATAACATGTGTCAGGACACTTTGATTTTTTTTTTTTTTGTAAACTAAATTGCAATTCATAATTTAACCTAAAATATTTTCTTCTAATTTTATTTTAGAGGAACTTTTGTCACTTATGCAGTAACTAATAAAGAAAAGTTCTACAGTCTATTCATTTAGACCAAGTAACAGTAATGTTGAATGAATCAAATACTCATTGAAGGTGACTGGGATGGAGTTTTAGGAAAATAAAAAATGTGTATTTTTATGTATACCTCTGTTCCTTCCCCTGGTGTCATCTACACAGTGGAACCATAAATTACAATCCATTCACTGCTTCATTTTGTGAGTAAAAAGGTGTGAGGATGTTCATTCATTTGGGAAATCAAATTGACTTCATAACACCATAGTGAAATAGTGGGAAATGCTACAGAGTTGCTGTTTTGAAAATATATTTAAATTTATGTATGCATTTTCAGAAATATCCATCTCATCTCTACACATTTAATAAAAGCAATTTATTCCAATATAAATCATTTTGCTGTCATTGTAATATCCTCAGGAAATAGTTCAAATTTAGTTGATGTTCTAATATGGGAAACTGAGGCATCATGAAATTAACTTGAGTGCAGTTTTCCTTCTCTTTTTTTTCTTCTAGTGTATAGGAAAAGAGAACATAGTTTGCTGTCATCCTGCATATTCTGTCCTATTCAGGAAAACTCATGCCTACATCTGTTGACAAATCCTGGATCATTTACATACATGCTTTCACATATTTAGTATCTAGGACATAAAATCATCCACCTATAGCTTAGACAGTAATAGTTAACATATTTGAAAATAAACTCTTGATTCTTTTCTCTAAAATCTATGCTGTGTAGTCTTTTCCATATTTGTCCTCCCAGTTTTTCAGAAAATAATATTTTCAAATATATACACGTTCAACTCATTCTTGACTCCTCTCATACTTCACATGCTATTAGTCATGAAATAGTGTTGACTTTACCTTGAAGAAATAGTCAGGATCCAACCTCTTCCCATCACTTCACCCATCATGTATATTCATCACTGCAACCCTGTTAGCATCCTAAAGATATTAAGCTGAACAAAATCTTACAGTCTATTAGGAAGTAGTGAGACTGTGGCCATAACAACAAGACGCCTGACCAGGGTAGTATATAAAAGTAAAGTTTAATTTCTAAGATTATAAAGGGCAGCAATAAAAATAAAGAACAAAAAATAAAGGGCAGACTCAACATAAAATTTATTTTTTATTCTTATAGTTTAATTAAGATGATCGATTAAATTCAGAAAGTATTCTTTTTGTATTTGTATAAGCACCTGGCTGATTTGCATTTAACACGTGCTCAGTGTGTATTCACAGATAAACTGTAGCTCAGTTTCTTGATAAATATCTGTCGAATATTTTAAAACATGTGCCAGTATTGACACTAAGGTGTTTTCACATAATGCTTCTTATGATCACAACAGCCCTGCAGATTTCTATTACTATTCACTCCTCATTACCCAGGAAGCTACTATCTTTTCTCTATGTACAAGTAATCCTAATCCTCTGTGTAAAGGTTTGGCAAACTTTTCTGGTTTAGAGTCAGATAGTGTATATCAATATAGAATTTTACTTTGCTTGCCATGTAGTCTCTGTTGCAACTACACAACTCTGGCAGTGTGCAGAGAAAGCACTTGTAGTAAATAAGTGTTAGTGAATGGATGGGTCTGAGTTCCAAGCTAACTTTATTTACAAAATTAGATGGCTGGCCAGATTTGACCCATAGGCCATAGCTGGTTGACTGCTGTGCATTATAAAGGTTATGGCAATTCCAGTTATATAGAAAGTACCCTCAAAATGTTATTGAATTAATGCTTACATTCGTTTGGTAAGTTCATATAGTTTTACAATCTTGGAGGAATAAGGATTTCTAAAAAGCATCCTGAAATTTTAGAAATTAAATCAATGAGAAAGTAAGTGAATATACCAAATATTTACTTTAGCCTTCTAAAGAATTATATTAAGTAATATAATATGTATCATAGACATTTCTCTATATAAAAATAATTGATGAAACTTAGCTTATAGCCTTTTAAATGAATTTCAATAGACATAAGCCTATACAATATGCTTATAAGAAAAATTATAGGTTGACATGTTTGCTATAATTCAAAAAAATGAACTGATATGGCAAAATATCAAATGATTTTATCTTCCATTTTATGTATGATTTAGAGTAAATATAACACATATTCATATGCCATGCTCAGGATATACCTTTGTTATATTTTTTATTATTAAGTATAAAAATAGAGGCAGAATAATTTTGGTCATGAAAATTGATAGACATTTTAAATATCATTTTCCAACATATGATACTATTTGTAGAAACATTCTTTACGTTGGAACAGCTAAGTGTACTTAATTGATTATTTATGTGTTTAATATGCCGTAACTAGGGGCATGTCTTTATGGTGGCTATCTAGTTTTGATTATTAAGGATGTTATAAGTACCATATGCTTAAATGCAGAAAACAGAGCAGCCAAATTCAAAGGCTTATGAGTAGTGAAAAATAAACTAGCTGTTCATATACCCCTGGGGCTATGGATTAGTTACTGTGTATTTCAGTCCTTTACTTTAGGTATACTTTTGAAATGTATTGTATATGATTTATATTGAAAATCTTGGGTGTTACATTGATTTTATTCAAGGATTACAGTTCATCCAACTTCAGAGTTGTTATCTTGGTATCTAAAATTTCTAAAATTGCTTGCCAAGTTCTAACAATAAGCTGTATAATCCCAGATCAGACAGTGTCTCCTGTGTATTATCCAACAACAAATTGGGTAGAGTAGAATATTGATAAATTAAGTATCAGAGTAAGCATTTTTATGTACAATACAGATTTATAATTAGGATATATTTAATCATTAAAAGCAACCTTCTCTTTCTTAATTTTTTTCTTATTTGAACTTTACAATTTTTAGACTTAACACAGTTCATGCCACCTAAATTTCTTACTAATTAACTTCATAGCTAGTGTTCATTCATTAACATGATGCTGTATCCCTAATTCATATTCCAAATTTGATTTACATTTCAATATGATTTGAAAAGAGGAGATTTGGTACAATTATTAATGTAGATTTCTTTTATAAAGGCCAGACAAAGGGAAATGTCTTACCCTCAATAACAGTCCACAATCATTTTCAATGTTTTGCTTAAAGTTTGGGAGAGAAATATTATCAACTCTTTTAATCAAAAGCATGAACAATAATGATAGGTCTGTTAGTTAAAGGTAAGTATATAATACAGTCAATATAGACATAGAGGTGAGAAAGGCACAAGAATATTAAGGTTTGTTATGCCTTCTTGTATAAAGGAATATAAGAATAGCAAAGGAAAAGAGTAAGAAATAATGATTGATGCATATGGTACTTTTCAGATTGTGGATGTTATGTTCTTTATTTTTTATTATTTTTGTAACATTATTATTATTGTCATTTTTGTTGTAGTAGTTTTATGGATTGAATTGTGCCCCCCTCTCAAATTAAAATGTTGAAGCCCTTTATCCCCAATGTGACAGTGTTTGTAGTTAGGGTCTTTTAGGGTGTGATTAAGGTTAAATATAGTCCTATAATCCAATAGGACTGGTATCCTGATAAGAGGATAAAGAGACACCAGAGATGTGCACATAAAGAAAAGATCACATGCAGAATACAGTGAGAATGCGGCCTTCTGCAAGCCAAGGAGAGATGCTTTGGGAGAAACCAAGCCTGCCGAGACCTTGATCTTGGACTACTAGCTTCCATAATTGTGAGAAAATAAAGATCTTAAGCATATGCCATGCTTTAAATACCTAGTCTGTGATGGTTTGTTAGTGCAGCCATTGTAGACTAATTCAATTGGTGTATAACATATATATGGGATTAAGTATTGCTTGATGACTTTTCATAGAGAACATAACCCATGAAACCACTCCACATATTAAATTACATAAATTTATCAGCACCTCAGATACTCCATCAAGTATCTTCCGATTTACTCCATCACCAAAGGTAACCATTTGTTTGCCTTGTTCTTGAACCTCCCCCCAACACACAAATAAAGCCTGAGTTGTATACAATATATATCAGTATACAATAAGTATTCTGTTATCTCTAACTTACTTAACTCAACACTGTGCTTCTATAATTCATTTGATTTGTTGTTCATTTCTGTATTTTACTCATTCTCATTGTCTTTTATCATCTATTAGATGAATATAACACATACATTTATTCATTCTACTATTGATGGACATTTCAGTTTGGGACTATTACAAATAGTCCTTCTTTGATTATTCGTGTGTGTGTGTGTGTGTGTGTGTGTGTGTGTGTGTGTGTATCCTTAGTTGCACAGATGTACACAGTTATAACTGATACAGCTAATATAAATATACATATATTAGGTATATAAATAGAACTAAAATTTCTGGGTTCATATATTTTTGACTAGATTTATAGTATTATTGCTTCAATTGTGACAATGATCAAAGCTGGAAGAAGAGACACAGGAGTGTGGAATCTTATCTTGTTCTGTCATGAGGATTTTACTGTAATGCTACCTATTTTTTTTATTAGAAATAGTGCTATTGGTTTAAAGTCATTAGAAATGATACTAAGATCACATATGAGAAAGTGTGTGTGTGTGTGTGTGTGTGTATGTGTGTGTGTGTAATTAGGTTTGGAATGTGAGAATAAGCCATGCAGAAATTTAATCTCTTCTGAATCACTTTCTTCTATATTTCAGTCTACATTTGTTGTACTTTATAATTTTTTAAACATTTTTATTAATTTTTGAGAGACTGAGAGAGACAGAGCATGAGCAGAGGAGAGAGAGAGAGAGAGGGGGGAAATACAGAATCTGAAGTAAGCCCCAGACTCTAAGCTGTCAGCACAGAGTCCAAGAAAGGGTTTGAACTCATGGACCACAAGATCATGACCTGAATCGAAGTCGGACATTTTAACTGACTGGGCCACTCAGGTGTCCCCACATATTTTGTATTTTAGAACCTTTATTGTCATGCCCACATATGTTAATTTCTAGGTCTCCTCAATCACCATGCTACTATCATGCATAGCCATTATCATATCAGTGTTTGCATCAATGTTGGAGGATAAGGTAGGATGTAGGAACCATGTCTCTTAATTTGAAATTATGAGTTATTATTTAGTAAAAGCCAAACTAAAAGTTTCATTGAATAATTTAAAATATTTCATAATTTACATTTTAGAAAATGTAAAAAAATAAAATAAAATGCTTAATAAAACCCAGCTTCCCTTCTTTACCTTGTTTTTTATCAGACCTTCATTGACTGTCATCTTAATGATTGAATCTTTTTTGTTTGTTTTCAGATTGATCTATCCCAAGTTTCTCCTTACCAGTATTTTCATTTAATTTGCTACCTGAGATATTTTCTACAAATAGCAAATTCTATTGTATTTCCCCTTGTCTCTCTGTTATTCAAAAGAATCCCTTCTTGACTCCATACTTGCTCTCTAGTTTCAACTTGAGTAATCTATATTTGGCTTGGCATCATCTCCCTTTTCTATCTTTAATGCATCTTCAACACTTTGATTTTCCTTAATTTCATTCTGTGGGAACTAGTTTTGTCCCTTGGTTTTTGTTCTAACTTAGATATTTATAGCTCTGATTCCTTTATGTTCAAGATTAGATATTTTCTAAGGTCATCTCTTGTGTTCCTTTCGTTTATGTACTTGCAAGCTGTCTCCTGACTCTCTCATCTGTTCTTAAAATGTAAATACTACATCGATGTAGAATATATATAATTGTCTTCCAATATGGATTCTGAAACATAAAGACTCAGATGTGTTGTTCTTGTGAAATAAAACACTTCATCAGGTACACTGATGATGGAAATAGTCTGTCCTACTGCATTCAGATGTAGTCATGCCATGCTGAGCAGACTCACTTTTTGATCACTTGTACTTATAATAGTTATAAGTGCAAGAGTTTTAAAACCAAATGTACTTGTGTTGTTTACCAACTGAACCATCTCATGAAAGTTGGGTTTTCCACCTCAATCCTATGTTTCTCATTTGAAAATGGGGGAAATGACACCTATTACATTGTGACGGCTTATATATAATTGTGTTATTGGTAACATCTCAGAATAGGAGCAGCAAATTGCTCAAAGTCAGGTACAAGAATCATAAAAATGCCTTCTTTCTCTCTTTCTTCACCATTTCAAAAATGCAAAATCATACCTGAAGACTGCCTGATAGTCCAGTGAGAAATTGGGGCTATATGGCTTTCACTTTCTCTAAGTCCTGCAGAATTTATTACTTTAAAAATGCAAGGATTAGGGCCAGACTTTAGGTATAGTGCAGAATGGGTGCAAAACTTATCTTTTATGCAAACTGTGGCTGTGACTGTAGACAAGGCACTAAGATGTACAACACTTCATGCAGTATGAGTTGTCCCAAGGACATTGAGGTTTAAATACATTTCTGAGTTCCAAGTTCAAGATTTATGTTTCTTTCTCGTTGTTTAATATGAGCTGATTTAAATCTTACAGCTTTTAAACTTGAGGGCACCATATTTATAAAATTGTTATATTGTGACAAATGATTTAAGAGAGTAAAACATCTTTTTTGCTCTTTAAAAAAATTGGTAGCTTAACTCTGACACATTACATGATTGCCTGCCTAAATATCTTTGTGCTTTATAAATACTTTTTTATAGTATAAAATACTTAAAGGGAATATAATGGAAATACATTTTATATGTTAGGTAATTAGTCTGTTGCTTTTAAAAAGGTAAAAAGGAACAATTCATTTCAGTATAAGCTAGCATCCAGACTATGAAGCAGTGTTAAGCATTTGATAGCCTGCTTATTTTGCTTTTATTTTGCAAGTCTTTTACATACTCATACGGGGCTTGCAATCTCCTACATTATCCAGGGACCTGAACTATCATTTCTTGAAGCAAGATGGATGTTTACCCTTCTTGGGAGGCACTTAACATGGCAGTAGCGCAGACAGTTTAAGTGACCTCTCTCTGGGTGGAAGCCTCAAGTGTATACATAGATTAATGTGTTTCTCCAGAGAGTGATCACTGGGCAGATTCTTATTAGTCAATTTATTCAGTTGATTAAAGATGACTAATCATATTGTATTTTGAAGAACTCTCTTAGTTATTAATTTGAGCCACAGAAAACAGGAGAACCAATTCACCTTAGCTGCAGAAATTGTGTGCAGAGAATTAGACACTTCACATTGCCACGCATGGGCACTGGTTAAGCATGGGGAGGGAATATAAAGTTTCAGTTGTTATGTTCTGTCTAGGTGCAAGTGCAGATAAGCCTTTGATCTTTAAGGCATATAGAATCTGTAGTTAATTGATGGAAAATTTACCTTCTTCCCAAAGTACATTTTGCAAAGTGATTGTAAAGGTGCTTGCCAAATGCAAAACAGATTTAATAGATAATCTGGATTGCATTGACTTTACACTCATTATGATTTAAACAGAAACTTTTGCTAGCAGGATTGGATTTTAACATTATATTGTTTTGTGAATATATCTGCAGATTGTAATATTATATTGTCTTATGAATATATCTGTAGATATTGATATAGATGTGTTTATATTTTGCAAAAAAGGTTCAATGTGACATGCTATGCTTAATTTGAAGTGCAGTTCTTTTTGATGAACTATTTGCATAAAAACATAGTTATTAAGATAAATATTTTTAAACATAACCCTTTAAAAATAATCTTTAATTCTGTCAAATTTCTGACAAATTATGTGGCAAACCATTGTATCTCCAGAATGTCTTGTAAGTGTGGGGTTAGGGCATTATCTACAGGGAAGTTGTCCTAAATCTGTGTTTTCATAGGATGCACACTTTTATTTAAAAAATTTTTAACATTTATTTACTTTTGAGAGACAGAGAGAGACAGATCATTAGCAGTGGAGGGGCAGAGAGAGAGGGACACACAGAATCCAAAGCAGGCTCCAGGCTCTGAGCTGTCAGCCCAGATCCTGATGCAGGGCTCGAACCACGAACTGTGAGATCATGACCTGAGCCAAACTCAGACACTGAACCACCGAACCACCCAGGTGCCCCAAAAGCAGTTTTATTTTTTAAGAGATCCAGAAAAATATCTTATTTTAAAATTACATAATTATTTAAAGCATTAAGGCAACGTAGGAAACTAACAGTATGATTATTTGGAAATCCCGATTCTAATGCTCCGAAGTAACAACAGATTGGACATTAAGTCAACCAGATATATTTTGATATACTGATCCATATAGACTAACAGAAATACTTCATGAAAACAGAATCAAATTATATATGCTATATTTACTTTTAAAAATGATGAACAGAGAGGTTGATTTGTGCAAGAAAGCCTCTGCATGTTGAATGCATGGCTGCTATCTTCTCTGTCCCTGCATCCCTTCAGATGTATCATCATGATGTGAGCAAAGTCATGGGCACTGGTCTAGACTGGGAAGGAACAGCTGACACCAGAGGACAAAACGTAGTGACCAGCTGTGGAGAGCCCAGAAGCAAGAATAAGACAGCATTTTTAGAGATACTTTGGCCCTTAGAGATGTAAGAAAAATACTCCCTGTGGCCCGAGTGAATATCTTTGAAGGATCTGCTGACCTACTCCCAGTGATTTTAAGTCTGAAGACCAGGGTTTGCTCTCTTTACCTCTATAACTGTTGCTGATGCAGCTGTGCAGGCAATGAGAGAAAGGAACAGAGCCAATCGTTTTCACTATTGTTTAGGATTCTAAAGATGTCAGTTCCCATGTGTGAGCGCTTTCATACTTGCCTTTTAATGCATATTTATGAGAGTTTCTATGGGATATATATTTCAAAGTAAAGTACAGAGATTTCCAGTTGTCTTCCAGTCTTAATCATCTCTTTTTTAAGGTAAAATTGGAATTCCTCATGTTGAACTAGGCGTATGGTTTCTCAAAATAGAAAGTATACTTTTGCCCAACTTGTATTCATATATGCCTAACTACTGGCCAATAAAGAAGAGATACCATAATATATTGGCTTGTCAAATTAGCCTTAGACAAATCAGAGATCTTACCTAGGATTAAACTTTACTAGGAATTTAAAGTGCTCAGGTAATCACAAGGCATTATAAAAATCCAGGACTTACAATGAGCTTCCAAGGCTATTTCTCATTGCATCCGACTTGTTCTATCCTGACTTCAGTGTGAAGTATCAGGTGATGTGTGCCACTGTAAATCTTACACAGAAGAGTGTCATCTCAGTTATAAAACATTTCCACTTTATATTCAGTGAGTGACAGATCTTCAGTGACATTTTCCAGGGAACCATTCCCCATAGATCCATAGGTTTTATGTTTGTTTCTTATAAACAATCCTAGTCAACCTGCTAAGTATCTCCTGCTAAATTTGTCCCATAGAAACAGACTCTGCTGCGAGCAAATATCATCAGTTTGCTTGCCAGGAAGTCTGTGATTAACATGCCTAAAAGGACATTAAAACAGGTCACTGTCTTCTTTCTTTCTTTTAAGGTAGATTGGATTCTTAACTATTTCCTTCCCAAATATACAAGCAGAAGCAGTCTCTAAACCCTAGGCAGTATCCTTTGCATTAGAGAGTTTTCTTCTTTCCTCATTCCAAGTAGAGTTTGGATGTAGTGGATGGAAATCTGCCAGACCTTTACAATGGAAACTTTTTGCCAGGTAGAGAAACGAGATTAAAAAGGTCTGTATCCCTGTAGAATTGCAGGGACAGTATGCGGACTTCCAGCCTTTCTCAATATCAGAGAAAATTAACTGTCTATTTTGTTTAAGTTTCTGTTATTTTATATGTTTTCAAACTCTCATATGACTCGAATAACAAAACTGAAAAAAAAAATTGGAACCCAACAGAGTACTGTACATGACAGGACTTCTACATGGCTTTGGAATAAGAGGAGAAGACTGGTTGGCAATCTGATGATGCTTGTTATATAATGGATGTTGTATTATTCCATCAAAAATATTTATTTATTTTGAGAGAGAGACAGAGAGAACAAGAGAATGGCAGAGAGAGAGAGGGAGAGAGAGAATCCTAAGCAGGCTCCCAGCTTTCAGCACAGAGCCCAAATGCGGGGATTGATTCCATGAACCATGAGATCATGACCTGAGCCAAATATGCTTAATGACTGAGCCACCCAGGTGCCCCCATTTCATTTTTACACAGAGTCAAAAGCAGAATTAGGGGGAGCAGTTGAAAATCAATAATGTTGGTCTTGGTTGTCCATTTTTTTCTGCTTCTAATCCTTCAAGAGAGTAGTACTCTATTAGAAGTAGATGATCAGTCTTTAAGTAAAGAGAGAATGGAATGAAACCTTGTTAAGGGAAGCATACTCAGTGGCTAAACGTAGTTTGGAACCTTGGCAGATTGAAGAAATGGCTTTTTTACGGTAAGCCATATCCTTATATATATTTTGGTTGTAACTCAGAAAACTTAGGAGTTAGTAGGATTAAATATTTCTGGCTTACATCCAGCTAGGTGTGGCTATGTTTCTAAGTTCTGCCAAAGGAATGTGAGAAGATATAGTTTGGGAAACTGGGGGCAACTGACCTTAAATGAAAGGGACATTAAAATATCATTTAAAAAATTTTTATATTGGTTGAATATAAATATAATTCCTTGAGCTTCAGAAACAGTTTTAGAACCTGACATGGTCTTAGGGACGGAAGCCAAATATGGTTAGGCAACATGAATGTATAAGTGTGACACTCTGATCCATCTGAAGCCCTGGTTTTCCACACTTCTTGGATAGAGAGATTATATTCTAATTAGAAACTTCTAATATTTGAGTTGCTTCTGATATTCATAATAAAATAAAACACAACTAAGTAATATTTGTGAGAAGCAAAGTGCTAAAGAAACACTGACATAAAGGAGGTCAAATATTAAATATTAAATGACATATTAATGACAATGAAATATTAAAATGACAAATAACCATGTAAATGGCTGGAGAAAATGTCTAGGGCTCACTCAAGTTTGAGAGTATAATTGGAAACTAATAAAAAATTAGGATTCAATGAGATATACCCTGTGTAAATTAGAATAAAAAATAATTGCACAATACAATGATAAAAGCTATACATTTCCATACTGATAGTGCCATACAGATTGGTGCTAGAGACAGAATCCTCCAGGATATTTATAACCATGAGTCAATCATCAGGTAATTTTGTATTCTAAATCTATGCTACCTTTTGGTCAAAACTGCCTCATGAGTGAATTTAAATGAACAGATCCCGGGTTAGATGTGCTTTAAATGACAGGTAGAACTGAATGCACATTTTTTGGGGGGGAGGGGAGGAAAATGACTTCAGTTCACTGTGAAAATCACAAAATCAACATGGAAGGAAACAAGGCATGCTACAAGAAAGTTAGCATATGAGAAACAAACTGAGGACTGATGGATGGGGGGGGGAGGGGGGTATGGAGGAGGGCACTTGTGGGGATGAGCACTGGGTGTTATATGGAAACCAATTTGACAATAAACTATTTGTAAAAAAAAAAAAAAAGAAAGAAAGTTAGCATAGATATCAGACAGGAGAATGAGTTCCATAAGATTTTAGTTATACAGAGTGTCCAGTAAAGATGATAAAATAAGCATGTTCAAATTGAACAAGAAACAAGAAATAATAATGAGTACAAAAAAATCCATCTAAAACTTTTAGGAAAAAATTGTTATGATAATTGAAATTTAAAACTCAATGGAAGAGTTAGAGAGAAGATAAAAGTCAGCATAAGATAGAACTAAAACATGAAAAGTAGATGCCCAGAAATTTAGAACACGTAATGATGCAACAGAGATAGGAAACAGTAAGACACTGAATCACGGATGATAGAAGGAATAGAAAGTCCAATGCATATTAGGTTGATGTTACCTAGGAGGTAATACAAAGGATGAGAAAGAAAGAAATAGGGGCACCTGGGTGGCTCAATTGGTTAAGCGCTGACTTCGGCTCAGGTCGGATGTGCGGTTTGTGAATTCAAGCCCTGCGTCAGGCTCTGTGCTGACAGCTCGGAGCCTGGAGCCTGCTTCAGATTCTGTGTCTCCCTCTCTCTCTGTCCCTCCCTTGCTCATGCTCTGTCTCTCTGTCTTTCAAAAACAAATAAACATTGAAAATTTTTTTTAAAAGAAAGAAACAAATATGTATTTGAGCATTGACTGGAAGTTCTCTAAAATCTAAGGCACTGTAATTCAATCAAATAAGGTTCGTGAACCTCAAACAGAAGAAAGTAAAAGAAAATCAAACCTGGACACACATAATAGTGAAACTTCAGAGAAACAAAGATAAAGAGAACCAGAAAGAAAAGACTGATCACTTAGAGGGATGGCAGACCCATAGGTAGCTTCTCAGACATCAACAACAGCGGTCAAAAGTAAGTGGAATAACATTGTCAGGGTCCTGAGAGAAAACAATTTCAAAATAACCATGTTCTGTTTATTTCCCTATATTTTTATTTTATTTTGATATTCAGAGATTGCAGTTGGATTTTGCTAACCTCCATGGATAGGATCATAATGCTGAATTCCTTTGGTTGGTGTATACATTGAATCATATTGATGAATTTGTAAGTTTTTCTCTGTTTGCTACATTGTAATATTCAATTTCCTCAAATTTAATTACGACTTTTCCATAAGTGAGGTGGTGTATAGTTGCCTTCTCATTTATTTCTTTTCTTCATTCTTTATCAAGTTTTAGAATTAAAGTAAAGCCTATATTTTAAGTGTATTCAGCTTTTCTTCTTTTGTATTATGGGACAAAGTAATGTCTATGCATGCTTCAATAAGCAGCTGATTTTTCCAGTACTTAGCCCATTACAGTGAAATAATTGTTCTTCGGGGTGCCTGGGTGGCTCAGTCAATTAAGTGTCTGACTTCTGCTCAGGTGGGTTCTCACAGTCCGTGGGTTCAAGCCCCACATCAGGTTCTGTGCTGACAGCTCAGAGCCTGGAGCCTGCTTCCGATTCTGTCTCTTTCTCTCTCTCTCTGCCCCTCCCCTGCTCGCTCTCTGTCTCTATCTCTCAAAATAAAATAAAGACATAAAAAAATAAAAAAAGAAATAATTGTTCTTCAAATATATTTTCTTGCCCTACTTTGCACCTACCCTATATGCATCCTATACTCCAAATGTGCAAATTTGTTTTAACATAAGTTCATGTTTAGACTGTGTGATGTCTTTCTTTAGCATTAATGTCTTTATTTTGAAGAATTATTCCGAAGGCCATCTCCTTAATAGTAACTTCCGTAAGCACCAGGTTCAAACACATGTATACCATCCCCATAGCAATTCACATATCCTCACATTAGTATATCCCAGTGGAGTTATTTGTTCAAATGTCTACCCAGTACTCTGAGCAATTAGTTACACTATTGGAGCCTTTGAGTTTTTGATTGAGAAAAACAGTGAGAAAAATACAATCACTTTATTTTGATTGGGATTGCATTGAATGTATAGATTGCTTTGGGTAGTAATGACATTTTAATCAGCATTCTTCTCAAAACTAGAACAAACTATCCTAAAGTTTGTATGGAAGCACAAAAGACCCCGAATAGCCAAAGTAATACTGAAGAAAACCAAAACAGGAGGCATCACCATTCCAGACTTTAGCCTCTACTACAAAGCTGTAATCATCAAGACAGTATGGTATTGGCAAAAAACAGACACATAGACCAATGGAATAGGATAGAGAACTTAGAATTGGACCCACAAAGGTATGGCCAACTAATCTTTGACAACGTGGGAAAGAGTATCCAGTGGAAAAAAGACAGCCTCTTTAACAGATAGTGCTGGGAGAACTGGACAGCAACATGCAGAAGAATGAAACTAGATCATTTTCTCACACCATGCACAAAAATAAACTCAAAATGAATAAAGGACCTGAATGTGAGACAGGAAATCATCAAAACCCTAGAAGAGAAAGCAGGAAAAAACCTCCTTGACCTCAATGACAGAAATTTCTTACTGGACACATCCCCAAAGGCAAGGGAATCAAAATCAAAAATGAAATACAGGACCCCATCAAGATATAAAGCTTCTGCACAACAAAGGAAACAATCAATAAAGCTAATAGGCAACTGTCGGACGGGAAAAGATAGTTGCAAATGACAGCAGACAAAGGGCTAGTATTCAAAATCTATAAGGAACTCATCAAACTCCATACCTGAAAAACAAATACTCCAGTGAAGAAATGGGCAGAAGACATGAACAGACACTTCTCCAAAGAGGACATCCAGATGGCCAACAGACACATGAAATGATGTTCAGCATACCTCATCATTAGGGAAATACAAATTAAAACCACACTGAGATACCACCTCATGCTGGTCAGAGTGTGTAGAATGAACAAATCAGGAGACTCTAGATGCCAGCGAGGATGTGGAGAAATGGGAACCCTCCTACACTGTTGGTGGAAATGTAAGCTGGTGCAATCCCTCTGGAAAACAGTATGGAGGTGCCTCAAAAAATTAACAGTAGAACTCCCCTATGATCCACCAGTACCACTGCTAAGAATTTACCCAAGGGATACAGGAGTGCTGATGCATAGGGGCACATGTACCCCAATGTTCATAGCAGCACTCTCACCAATAGCCAAAACATGGAAAGAACCTAAGTGTCCATCAACTGACAAATGGATCAAGAAGATGTGGTGTATCTATACAATGGAATACTACATGGCAGTGAGAAAGAATGAAGTCTGGCCATGTATAGCAACATGGATGGAACTAGACGGTGTTAGGCTGAGCGAAATAAGTCAGACAGAGAAGGACAGATACCATATGTTTGCAAATATAGGTGGATTAGGAGGAAGCTAACGGAGGACCATGAGGGAGAAGAAGGGGAAAAATAGTTGGGGAGAGGGAGGGAGGTAAACCATGAGAGTCTCTTGAATGTTGAGAACAAACTGAGGGCTGATGAGAGTAGGCGAGAGGGGAAGGGGGGTGATGGGCATGGGGAAGGGCATTTGTTGGGATGAGCACTGGGTGTTATATGTAAACCAACTTGACAATAAACTATTTAAGAAAAAAATAAAGTCAAGAAAACACACATACACACACACAAAGACAATCACTTTAGATACCACAAAGTCTAATGTATTTTATCAGTACTGTGCTTCTTGTGTTAGGGAAACAGAGATCTGGGAAGCATAATTTTGATTAACAGAAGCTGATTACTTTTATAGAATTAACCTTTTTAAAATTTTTAAAAAAATGTTTATTCAGTTTTTGAGAGACAGAGTGTGAATGGGGGAGGGACAGAGAGAGAGGGAGACACAGAATCTGAAGCAGGCTCCAGGCTGTGAGCTAGCTGTCAACATAGAGCCTGACATCAGGCTCACACCCAGTAACCACTAGATCATGAACTGAGTCGAAGTCAGATGCTCAACCGAATGAGCCACCCAGGCAACCCCTGAACTAACGTTTTTTAAAAATCGCCCCATGTCAAGAAACACAACAATTAAAGATGTTATGTGTACATATTTGTCTATTGCCAAAACTAATTATAGAGTTTGTATCTAGTAAGCAAAAAAGATTTTTTTTTTTTTTTTTTTTTGGTGTGTATGCTTGATACTAGACAAGTAAGCACAAGAAGCACAGCAGAAAACTTTGAGGAATTTTTTTGGATTTTTTTCCAAGATGGATTTAGAGCTGTCGACTTTACACATTTAAATTTGATTTTCCTAAAAGAGAGGAATTGTTGGGGCACCTGGGTGGCTCAGTCGGTTAAGCGCCCAACTTCAACTCAGGTCATGATCTCATAGTTCGTGGGTTCGAGCCCCACATCAGGCTCTATGCTGACAGCTCAGAGCCTGGAGTCTGCTTCAGATTCTGTGTCTCCCTCTCTCTCTGGCCTTCCCCTGATCACACCTCTCTCTCAGAAATAAATAAAACATTAAAAAATGTTTAAAAAGAGAGAAATTGTATTAGAATGGTTTGTATCTGTCTATGTGCATTGTGTATAAGAGATTAGATTTTTAGTATCATTGTATCATTGAAGATGCTTTCCAGCAAAAAGCAATAGCAGTGAAAGAAGACTATTTTAATGTTGTACTTCACCACAAGAAGTGACCTTTTATCTATGCGCATTGCTAGATACAACAACCTTCTTAAAATTATTTGGGATGTAAACCCGAGAAGTTACTATTGAAATCAATCCTACAAATTGGAGTGGATTGTGCATTTACCTTTTTTATACATAACTAGTTAAGTAATGACTTAAATTTACAATAATAAAATTGTAAGTCAAGGTGAAAGTATTCTGAACGTGACTTTCTATCACTTTCTACTGTCCTTCCTTTTTGATCTTGAGCACTATCAGGATAGTGACAAAGTGTTAATTTCAAAGTTTGAGAAGCAATCGATCAGCCAACGGCAAAAAGCACTTTGAGCTTGAAGCAATCATCAACACCTCAGGAAAATTTTGAGCATCTCTGAAATTGAAGTTTTACTAAGGTATATTATAGAGACTCATATGCTTTTCATACAAATTCAGATACATAAATAAATGAAATGTGCTTTGTTTATTCCAGTAATACATCAGGCTCCCTGGTTTAATGAGTTCTCAAAATTTGATCTTTGATCCCATAATATTTCTGATTATGACATTTTGTATAGCACAAATGAGTCAACAGTTTTATTTTTTAATTTGATTTGTTATTTAAATCTACTTATCTATTCTGGGAGAAAGAGACAGTGAGCACCAGTGGAGAAGGGGCAGAGGGAGAGGGACAGAGAGAATCCCAAGCTTCTCCCTGCTGTCAATGCAGAACCTGATGCAGGGCTCGATATCAAGAACCATGAGATAATGACTTGAGCCAAAATCAAGAGTTGGATACTAGCTCTTGAGTTTTCTTTAAGCTGGTAGTATATTTCTCATCAAAAGCACATTGTAACATCTAATCTTTATGTACATATTAACTAGGAAACCATACTGTGTACTAAGATGTTATGATAAGCACTGGGTATTATATGTAAGTGATGAATCACTCAATTCTTTTCTTGAAACCAATATTACACTATATATTACCTAATTAGAATTTAAATAAAAATTTGAAAACCAACTGTATATACTAGGAGAGGAATCTCATTTTAAATACTGAAATTAAGTCACTGTTCCCTTGCTTCACTTGATTAAAGAAGCAAAATCATTGTAAGCATAATATTTTTAGGCAAACATTTCCTTTTATTTTAAGAATTAATGCATATTTTGTATTAAGTGCAGCTCAAAGTACTTATTTTTCCAGTATTCTATGCCAAATATGCCAAGATGGCATTGATAACTCTGCAATACATTATAGGAAAAGCACCAACTGTGAATTCAAATGTGCTGATTTGAACTCAAGTTTTGCTGTTTACCCCTAGGCTGATCAAGGAAAAATTACTTACTTTATTGGAATCTAATTTCTTTACTTCTAAAAATGTAAATACTAATAGTAACAAGGGCTTACAAAAGATCTCGGGGGAACTAAGTATTGACCAGATTATGGGGCTACCAATCATCTAACTTAAAGTTAAAATGGATGTATACTAACCAGAGATCATTTGCTATCAAATCAGGACCACACAAAAAGCTCATTACTCTTTATTCAAATTTCTTATATTCATTTTGGAGAAGCATAGTCATTTAAGAACATTTCCTCAGGTTTAATTTTTATTTCAAACTTTATCTTAACTATTAGGTAGGTCAACCTACCTAGCTTTCTTACTTGATTTTCTTAAATGGTTAGTATTCTTGAGGTTTTTAAGTAATAAATATTCAAAATCATTACAGTTATGATTTATATGCTTTTATATTAGTGTAAGGTCCACTTTGAGAAGGTTGAGGTATTTAAGTGTCAAATCTCAATGTTTTAATATCTTAAAATATACAGAAGCAACCATTTTTACAGAACATCTGAGGTTGTAAATCAGCCCTGTATTATAAATTACAACTCTGTCTCCATTATCCACACAAGTATTAATTGTAAACTCATAATTTCTTTTTATATTTGATGAACAAATATTTTATTTTATTTTATTTTTTTTATTTATTTATTTTTTTTACAAATAGTTTATTGTCAAATTAGTTTCTACATAACACTCAGTGCTCATCCCCAAAGTGCCCTCCTTCATGCCCATCCCCCCCTCCCCCCCACATCCATCAGTCCTCAGTTTTTGTCAGCATTCAAGAGTCTCTCATGGTTTGCCTCTCTCCCTTTCCCCCACCATTTCCGCCCTTCTTCTCCCCCTTGGTCCTCCGTCAAGTTCCTCCTAATCCTCCTATACGTGCAAACATATGGTATTTGTCCTTCTCTGCCTGACTTATTTCGCTAAGCATAACACCCTCAAGGTCCATCCATGTTGCTACACATGGCCAGATTTCATTGTTTCTCATTGCCATGTAGTATTCCATGGTATAGATGAACAAATATTTTAATATAGTAAGAATTTCTTATGCAAAATGTCTTTGGAAAACCAAATATGTTTTTGGTGGGCTTTTAATATTCTCAGAATATATATTTAGGCTTCTTAAAAGCTATAGTCATTCACGATTTTGATAATGATTCTATGATTTCCTTAACATATACCAGGTAAAGCACTGTTCTCTGTATTTTGCATGTAGTTTTTTCAATAAACCTGAAGTTCTCCTCTTACTCCTGCTCAACCATATTTACATATTAAGAAATTGACTTTCAAGCAGATAAAACCAATTCTCTGGTGCTTCATTTTATTAGTTTTCATTGCAGAACAATGTAGGCTTGAAAAATAATCACTTCATGTAAAAAAAAAGAAAAAAAAAACCCACAAACAAATGAAGAAAAGTAGGCAAGGAGGAGATTCCCCTTTGAAGGTGGGAGCTTAACATCTTACTTTATAGTTTCTAGAATTTAATCAATTAGAGAAGTTGTTAATAACTATTATCCATGGGAGAAGTCATATAACCAAAGTATGAGAATAGGAGCAAGAAAATAACAGAATTCTTATGAACAGTTGTTAGTTACAAACAATTTACATTTAATCCTCACAGCAAATATATTTGGTGGATACTATGATTTCCACTTTAGAGATGATCTTTATATTTAAGGAATTTAAGGATTTTATTCAAGGTCAGAAGTTTAGAATAAGTGGAGTTAGCATTTAAATACAATGGTTCAATTCCACAAGTCTTATGTTCCATTACAATATCAAACATGTGTATAACAACTCCCTCTCAGAGTATGACAAAGATCAGGTCTAGTATTTTTGCATTATAAAGAAAGAAAAATCCATATTGGTTAAATTCATAACCAGCATCACATTTTTAAAAATTTATCACCTTGTTCAAAGTAGGTAGCAAAGAGGCCCATGTAAACATTATGGGTAGAACTATGGAGAGACTAGAAAAGACTCTGAGTATGTATGGATGTGAGAACCTCAGAAAATTAAAGCCTGTGTATTAACTAGAGTGGACTGAAGGAACAAAAATTTCTAACTTACAAGTTTCTTAATATATATTTAATATATTTAATTTTTTTTTTCACTGAAACTTTGATGTTTTACTGTGAATCTTGAGCCCAGGACCGATCCAGATATTGACATAATTGGTTTGAGTGAATCTGGCTCACTCTTACCAATAAATAATACTTATTTTTACTTTGATTTATATTTGAGTTTGAAATTATGTTCACTTCATACCACAGTTGTTAAAACTGAATTATATAAAGTCTCTATCTGTAAAAATATTTTGGTAATACCGTCTAAGCACAAGTAGGGCCTGCCTGATAGTGCCATACTCACCATATAATGTACTGGGCCCTGTTAACAGGCTGACGTCAAATGCTTTGATATTCTTCATTTCCATTTTTCTTTCAGTGTGAAACCAATCTCTCCCTTTAAAAAAGAAAGAGAGAGAAAGAAGGAAGGAAGAAAGGAAGGAAAGAAGGAAGGAAGGAAGGAAGGGGGAAAGAAAGAAAGAAGAAGAAAAGGAAAGAATAAAGGAAAGAAAGAAAATTTATTTTCTCAAAGTTCTGGAGGCTAGAAGTCTGAGATTGATATAACAATAGGGTTGGTTGCTTCTGAGGCCCCTCTCCTTGGCTTGTGGATGGCTGCCTTCTACCCCTGTCTTCACTTGATCTTATTCTCTGTGTCCTAACATATTATTTTAGAAGTTAAAAAAATAATTGAAACATAGTTGACATATATTATTTCTAGATATAGAGCATAGTGATTCAGTAATTATATAAACTAGGAAATATTGATTATGATCAGTATATTACAAGGCTATTGACTATATTCCCTATGCTGTACTTTTCCTCCCCACAAATCTCTTAAAATATGTATTTTACTCACTCTTCAGACTTGTTGGAATGTTACCTATTTTCTTTTGATATTTGATATGTATAGCATATTTTGTAACATTTAATTTTGAGAGAGAGAGAAAGAGCGTGTGAGTGAATGGGGGAGGAGCAGAGAGAGAGGGAGACACAGAATCTGAAGCAGGCTCTAGGCTCTGAGCTGTCAGCACACAGCTGGATGCAGGGCTGGAAACCGTGAACCACGAGGTTATGACCTGAGCTGAAGTAGGGTGCTTATTAACCCAATGAGCCACACAGGCGCCCCTGCATCGCATATTTTTTTTAACAGTCATGTCACCACACTGATTGATCTCATCATTTGGGAGTTGTGGACACCTTTTGTTAAAACTGGATAGGACAGGCATGAAGGAAAGTAAATCTGGAGTTTTTCTGACACTCCCAGGTAATGGTGCTGACAAAGACTATCTAATTCAATAAGAATCATATGTTCAGGAGTAAAGTAATAAAAAAAAATTATATCAAAAACAGGAAATAAAGCAGCACATTATCCCAATAGGTGAAACAAACATAGTAATGGTGATAGAGAAGAGTTAAGATCCTATAACAGGCAACAAACATCAGGGAGTTCTAGCAGGATAAGTGGATTGTAAAGTTTTATTGTCATGTGTTTGTTTTGATAGTTGGTACCTAGTTACATGTATGTATTATCTTCAATTTCTTTAGACGGTATAGGGTTTTGACTTTATGTACTTCATGTACATCTACATTTCTCTTATTTTTTAATATTTTATTTATTTTTGAGAGAGAGAGACAACATGAGCAGGGGAGTGTCAGAGAGAGAGGGAGACACAGAATCTGAAGCAGGTTCCAGGCTCTGAGCTGTCAGCACAGAGCCCAATGTGGGGCTTGAACCCACAAACCGTGAGATCATGACCTGAGCTGAAGCCGAACGCTTAACCGACTGAGCCACCCAGTTAACCCACATCTACATTTCTATATTTGAAAGATGCTCCCTCAAAAGTTATATCTGAAAATAAAGACAGAAGACTCTTGGTAAATTAGAGCAGTACTAGACTGATTTGATGACAAAAATTACTTTAATTGTAAGCAATTTAGTTTACACTTCAGTAACTTTGAGATTTTGATGGGATATTGATATAATGATTTTGTGGAAAAATGTAACTATTCCAGAGAAAAGTAATCAGCTAATTCTGGATAGATGAAATGTTTGACAAGAAGACAATCTGAGATGAATCTAATATAACTACAAGACACTGAAGGCCTGGACCACATATGGAAAAAAGGAATAGATGCAAGATATATTACAAAGTTAGTATTTCATGCCAGAAAAGATACAAGTAAATTATTTATGAACAAGCTGTGCATGTATTAAAATTGACAGAAGGCAGGTAATAAGAATAATCACATCATTGTTTTACAGCCACATCTTGTTTTTGCAAAGTCTGTTTCTCATTCTCCTATGTCCTTTGACTTGAATTATCTGACTTCTTTGCTCGGATGAAGTTCCATTTTTGATTCTAAAATGTGTTGACAAAATGCTACCTATATTATATTAAAATTTTTATCCTAGTATTCATTAGCCATGTGTTTCAGTATTTTAGTAATAAATGATCTTTCAAATGAGAGACGTAGATAATGATGACAGGTAGATAGGTTGAGGAACAGAAATAACCCAGTTATAGAGGAGAAGAGAGAAAAAATCTAATAAAAAGACTTGGCATTCAGACCTTAGTAGCAATTACTTGAAGGCATTCATAGAATGGGTTTTAATAAATATTTTCACTTTATTTAAAATATCAGAATGGGAGACATGTTAACAGCCTCAATGTTTAGACATGAGCTAATTATTTAACTAATCATCATTTCTTCTTTGTGAGGTTGAGTTAATTTAAAATAATTAGATCACCATGTCCATTTCACACTTTGAGCCTTCCTAGAATAAGCAATGAAATGGCAAATGAAATTGAAAAATGATGGCGCCTCAGCTCTTTACAAAAAATAAATATACAACCAGAGCATGTAAAGCTACTGTCACTTCACATAGTAGCAATCTAGACTAAAATGAAGATGAAACAGCTTTCCTGGCTAGAATGAAGATATCAACTGCATTAAATTAGATTTTTTGGTACTTAAGTGAAAGACAGTTTTCCCAGTATCTGAATTACCTGCCTCAAATCACTTCATAAATTGGACTAAACAGTATTGAGTTTGGGGGTTGTTTTCCTATTCCCTTCTGTTGACACGAAGTTCAGTGCTCCATTTCTTCTTTAACTCTGAGAGAAGCTGTAATAACAGAGACTATAGAAGTAATATAGAAATGAAATGTTTCAAATTGCATTTGTGTCCCCAATGTCTACTTTAGACTTGTCCAAAGAAAAGCACACATTTTGAAGTAGTTTTAGAGGGCTCTTCTTTTGAATAGATAATAATTTGTTTCATGAGGTACACATTTTCTCTTTTGAAAACAAGAGGAAAATAATTTCCCCTTTGTTCGCTTTTCAGTATAATTGTGTAGAGAATGTTGGTACTTACACTGATCACCTCAATTTCCACAGTGTTAGAATAGATAGTTTAATTGCAAGTACTTACATATATACTCTTACTGTTAATCTTCTTAATATTACCATGGTGATGGTCCTCTAAATCCAAGTTTATTGATCTGTATATAAGTAGGGATGTGAAAAGAAATTTCTACCCCAAATTCTCCCGTTATGCTGTCATTACATAGGCACAGGAAAACTGTTGTAAATATGCCCATGATACAAAGATAAATAGATTTATAAAAATGAGAACATGGCAGGAAGTAGTGGTAGAGGAATAATTTAATATTCATGTTATCCTCTAAATAATATTGGAAATCCAAAAAATTCTTAATAAATTTATTTTAAATAATAACAGGAACCTCAAAATTCTATTACTGGTGTATTATTAAATTAGTTGAAACTTTTAATAAAAATTATTTCAAGCGGGGTTGAGTGAGATATTACTTTAACCCAGTCTTATGTCATAAGAACTAAAATATTGTTTCATTAACCTAAACACTGTATTTTCAGAGCCTACTAAGCCACTGGAGCATATAAATAGAAGTTTCTCAGTGAATGCCTATTGAATTGAGTTTATATTAAAAAGGTTGTTAGTGAAATTGAAGTGTGATTATCAAACTCTATTTTACCAAACATTACTCATTTACCAAATAGTTTTTATTTTACTCTGCATATTGATACTGACTTTATAGCGCCCATAAATTACATATCTGATTATTAAAAAAACAAATATTTTTATTCAATTTGAAATTAACTCTAGGTTTTAAAGGATTTAACAGCTTGATCTTAAGCCAGATATATTTTTTCCCTTACATTCGAATTTTCCAATGTGAAACCAAGATACGTGAGCATCCAACACCCTGTATCTTTATTGGATTTAAGTAGTACTTAAATCAATAACATTCTAGTTTAAAAGAGGCTACTTGACTTTCAAGGCATTTAATTAAAGCTATATTCCATTAGCTAGAATAATCTAAACGTGACTTCATCCATTAAATCATTAAGATCATTTTATCAGATCCTTCCCTTCTGAAGATTGTTGATTTACTTGTTCCTTATAGATCACACTTTACTCACAGAATATCAAACACTTAGTCATTATATGTTTAATTATAAAATATGTAAGAAAATGAAATACTTAGTCTCATTAATGGGTATATGTAAATTCTCATGCATGTAATTTTTGTCTGAGATAGTAAATATTGTTATTCCTCACATCCCATCGTTAGCCCTGTGTTGCCTCACAGCACACACTGTCACATGATGATTTTTCCAATAACAACAATGACAGTGATGACTGTTACTATTAGAACACAATGGCTATATGTAAGGCACTGCTTAGGACTCCACATTACTATGTTTAAATTAATTGTCATTAGATATTACATACTGTGAGTTGCTTTAAGATAAAACTACATATTTGTTTTTAGAGTTTTAAGATAAAACTTCATATACATATTTATGAAATCATATTTAGGATGAACAGATTAGCATTACAAACAAATAAAATGAAATGCGACCATCTGGAAACAGCCGTGGTAGAGCTGTGTTTTGTTTTGTGCTTTTTCTTTAAATTTTAAATTCTATTTGAGTATGTAGTGTATGTAGTGACCTTCTTTTTACCACTTGGGCCAGTACTTTTTCTCCAGGCTCTGTCTATTGTTAGGTATCATTATTTTTCTCATTTTTACCAATCAAGTAGAGAAAATAGAAACTTATTAGCTTACTCGTTTGAATACTTTGAAGCAAAATCTTTTATATATGTAGATTACTGGCCATTTGTATTATTCCCTCCCCCAATTTTCTATTTCTTTCTCCTGTATATGTTGTCATTGTCATGGCTACATATGTTTGAATTCCAATGGCATATTGGAGAAAACATTGTTCTAGTGTCCCAAAAACATTAACATAAATTACACATTCATCTAATAATTTATAATGAAATAGGTATTTACTGAATGCTATTCATGTGTCTGACACTGTTCAAGAGATAAGGGATAAAATAGCAAGCATAATAGATATGGTACCTCCAAATATGGGACTCATAGGCTAAAGGGAAGTGACATTATATATTTACAAATGGCATTAATACTCTGAAGCAGTAGCCTTGAAACCAGAAAGCAAAGCAATTCTAGGAGGATACAGTTTCAAAGTATTTGACAATTTTCTTTGTTTAATCTTCGAAAGGTCTTTTCAGCAAGTTTTCCAGAGTTTATTTATAATTGCTGGTATAGTTTATGTTCCTATATTTGGTTTTCCTAGTGAGGAAACATTATGTTGATATTTTAATGAAAGAACAAATCACACACCTGCTCCCCCTTTCCCTCGCCCTCCTACCCAGTTTATATTTGAAAAGAAGACAAGGGCATATGTATGCATCCCTGATATAGCTATATGGAGAACATGGCATAGGACTACATCAATTCTCCAATATTTCACTCCAGGATTAGTTTCTTAGGGTTTCCATAACAAATCACCACAAGCTGGGTAACTGAAAACGGCAGAAATCTATTCTTTCAGAGTGCTAGATGCTAGTAATCTGAAATCAAGGTATCTGCAGGACCATGTTTTCTGTGAAGGCTGTAGGGAAGATTTCTTTCTTGTGTCTTCCTAGCATATGGTGATGGCCAGCACTCCTTGGTGTTTTCAACTATAGCTGCATCACTCCAATTGTTGTCTTCATCTTCACATAACCCTCTTACCTCCATATCTCTGTGTCTCTCCAAATCTCCCTTTCCCTATAAGGACAAAATCATTGGATTTATAGCCCATCTGAATCTAGTATGACTTCATTTAACTTGCTTACATCTGCTCAGATCTCATTTACAAATAAGGTCACATTCACACGTTCTGGTGGACATGAATTTTGGAGGCACACTATTCAGCTCAGTGATGAAACCATTCAGTCACAAACAGAACTAGGTAACTGTGACTTTTAATTGGATAGGAATGGAAGAACCCTATAAAACTAAGAGAAAGCTGCTAAATTCTGCATAATTTCCTCTCAGTAACTTTAATTAGAATACCTGTTTCTTGTCCTTGGTAAGGAGTGAAAAAGGAGGACAATAGAAAAAGCTTTTGGAAAAAAGAAAAGGAATCTTTTCAGGAGAATTGATAATACAGTTAATTAGAGAAAAATCTAGTGTCTTTGAAAATAATTTTAAGGTAGTATAATTTAAGGCCCACAGAATCAAATCTCTGACTCTTTCTTTCTGGTTGTGTTAACAGATAAATTGTAGTCAAATCCAATGTCCATGTTTGAAACCAGATTAAGACTTTGGCTCTAGCCGTGATCTCTCAGTTCGTGAGTTGGAGCCCAGTGTCGATCTCTGTCCTGACAAGTCTGAGCCTGGACCCTGCTTTGGATTCTACGTCTCCCTCTCTCTCTTCCCCCCTCCCCAGCTCGTGTTTTGTCTCCCTGTCTCTCTCAAAAATAAACAAACATTTTAAAATTCCAAAAAAGGAGAAAGAGCTTCTGTAAAAATTAAGGGACTCCTCTTGATGGGAGGAGAAACGAATTCTCTAACTCTATCCCACCATTCTATAAGTAATTGAGTTACAAAGAAAAATCCTCGCTTCTGAAACTAACCCCTGAATTCCAAATTTACCACCAATTGACACAATGGCTTTGGTCAAGTTGTTTGATTCATGACTGTCCTTTCTATTGTGAGTCGCCGTGCATCCCAGCCTTCATTAGAGCATATCTGCAGTTACATCTCTGATCATTTCTGAAGGCCTTTAGCCATAAAACTCATAGTTGTCACCTAAACAACAGTAACAGAATGTCCCAGAAGCATTTTAAATTTAATGCCATCTATTCTGTGAACTTCACCTCTTTATCCTGAATCCATATCTTCTCATGTCTCTTAAGGTAATGACATGCTTTCCTTTAAAGCTTAAAGACATCAGGTCCAATGAGCCCATCCCATCCATTTCTTGACAATGTCTTTTGATTATATTATTAACAGTTTTGTTACTGAAATATCTAGCATTTAATGAATACTTACTACATGTCAATAGCTATTTGGAACAATATTATACATAAATGTATATATGTACTATGTATGTGCTATATATAAGAATTATTTAACTCTCAAAAAAAACTTACGAAATAGAAACTGTTAGTCAACATATTCTAGATGAAAAACACTAATACATACAAAGTTGAGTTTATCTACTCAAGATATACATCTAGTTAGTGAAAAAAAAACAAGATTCAAATTCAAGCAGAACTTTTTACAGCTAGAAAATCAAGTAAGTACTCTTAATTTCATTTATTATAATTTATTGCTCTTTATTCATTTTCATTTATTCTGAAATTTTATCAAATGATTCAACCATCAGTCTGTATCAAACATACATTTTCTTTTGTGATTTTATGCAATTTTCCTTCACTTTCATGAGTTTGTCCACCACTGCATTTACACAAATGTTTCATTTATCCATAAATTTTTCTTTAATTCATTCCTTTCCCCTTTTAACTCAACCCTTTCCCCTTTCCCTGGAAGTTATAACTTTTTCTTGTGGATTCATAACATCTGTTATAGTATATTATATTGATTGTGTTATAATAACTAACATGTTGAAGTTACTAAGTAGGTATATATTCCAAGCACAATGCTCAGCCTTCTGCATGTATGTATTTATTTGATTCTTAAACTTTATAATAGGTACTATAATTATTTCTAGTTCATAGACAATAGAGCTAATGTTTAGAATTAAAAATAATTTTCCCAAACTCACATTAGGAGTAGAGTCAGGATTTAAGAGAGAGTTCAGTGCAATCAACTATAACATACTGTGTTTTCATGGGAGATGCATGGCCATTGGCCAGAATTTTGAATTCTTACATAGGAGATATGACAGACAAAGTCTATAAAAGTAAAATAAACATGGGTAAAATAAAGTTTCAGTAAAGTCCAAATGTAATTTATCATTCAAACTGAGACACTTTGGAAAGCAAAGTTATCCAATTGATAATTATGTCAAGTCAATGTGTTTAACATCCAGATTTAGATTTATAGTCACCTTATATAAATGGAACTATGAAGTAGTTCATTGTCAATACATGAAAGTTAGACTTCCTGCATGCAAATCATTCTTGCACCAGTTTCTGAACTGCTACAGAAAGAGGCAGAAAATGTTTGCATATGTCTCAGGTTGCCCAGACTTTCATCAAACAGGGTTATTTTGACCCATTCAGAGTTTCTAAGCTTCTGTACCATGGAGACACCTTAAATAATGTGACTCATTTTTTAGTGATTCTCCAGAAAAACGTTTTATTCACTGTTATTACAAATTTAAAGTTTACCTTATCAATCTGTCTTATTCACATTTTGGCACAGAGTTTATAGGATTAAACTTGTGCTTTGTCCTTATTCCTTGCCAAGTTCCTTTTATTACCTCTTATATATAGAGGTCTGACCTGAAACTTTTACCAGTATGATGAGCATACTCTCTCTCTTTCATTGATCAGAGCTTGTTTAGGCTCCTAGATTAGATCTTGTTGATATTGACAAGTCAATTATCAATCCATCTTATTGAGTGTTCCCTCATTTGAGAAATAACATTTAGTGATCACCTCAACACTGGGAGATCTGGTAATACAGAAGCAAATAAGATGAAGCACCTACTAGTAAGGAGCTACTAAAATCAAGTGGTAAATACAATAGATACTAAACTTAACAGCTTCCTCTTCCAAACCTCACCTACAAGGCTCTACATTGAGAGAGAACATTTGCAGTTGGGTCACTTTACTTTGTACCCATATTTCCCTGCTGGACATATTTCATATTATTCATATGTACTTGCTCCCTGCTACCATGGCAATTTATTTATGCCCCAATGCTTTGAGAAGAAGTTTAACAGATAGGACTCCATACTTAGTGAAGAATGGTTGAATCTCACTTTGATAGAAGTTAAATGACGATGTTTTTTCCTTCTCCTGTTTTTGTATTACCCATAGAAAAGCAAATATATGTGCTGAAATATGAAAACAATCACCACAATGTAAATATAGTCAAGGATCTTAATGGTGTAAATAAGAAAAATCATATGTGAACATCTTTAATCCTGGATTTACAACTTTCATAGTTAACTTCATAGGTTTCAGAAATCTCATTGTCTAAATAAGTAAAACCACTATATGTTATTTTTTAGGGTAATGAGACACAAATGCAAAATGAATGAAATATTTGTTATAGGCACTGGCATATAATGAAAGTACATTGAACACGAATGTCTTCATGTGGAATGTCTTCATATGGAATGTCCTCATATGGAATGTCCTCATGTGGACTGAAAACAAACCAATTGACATAGTGATTAAGGGAAGACAGAATGCAACTTTGAGGATCTTTGCATACAGTTGAAAATAAAGAAATTGATTTGGCATTGAAGGAACTTGCTAAGAACTCTGCCAAGCTAAGGCTGCAAAAGTCAAGTGGAAAAGATAATAGAAGAAATATGTTACAGAGCAATTGAGCATGAAACAGGAAATGGAAATTATAAGACAATAGGAATTGCTACAACTGAGATATTTTCACCTCCAAGACTAAGAACAGGTAGAAAACTTGTTGGAGGCCTGTTTGTATATTAAAAGCAGAGAACTGAAGTAAAAGAGCTGAAACCTTTGGCTTTCAATAAAACTATATCAAAATTGTCATAAATGAGGAAGAACCTCCACTAGGAGAAACACTTAAAGAACAAGTAGTAACACAATGTAAAACGTATAGTGCTCCTCTCAACAATAGCCAAAACATGGAAAGAGCCTAAGTGTCTATCAATGGACGAATGGATCAAGAAGATGTGGTTTATCTATACAATGGAATAATACATGGCAATGAGAAAGAATGAAATCTGGCCATGTGTAGCAACATGGATGGAACTTGAGGGTGTTATGCTGAGTGAAGTAAGTCAGACAGAGAAGGACAAATATCATTTGTTTGCACATATAGGAGGATTAGGAGGAACTTACCAGAGGACTATGGGGGAGAAGAAGGGGGGAAATGGAAGGGGAAAGGGGGAGAGGCAAACCATGAGAAACGCTTGNGGGCACGGAGGGGGGCACTGGTGGGGATGAGCACTGGGTGTTATATGGAAACCAACTTGACAATAAACTATTTGTAAAAAAAAAAAAAAGTATAGTGCTCTAACTAAAGTAATCTGAAGAGGATGTGAGATAACCTTCAGGTTGAAGATGAGCAAAATAAAGCCAAAATAAGAGAAGAAATAAATCAGAGGATTTATAGACTATAAAGATTGTCAGAGAGGGTTGAATAGGTGGTAAATCCAGAAACATGCAGCTAACTAGACAGGCTAAGCAGCCAGAATTCCTCCATAAGAAAGAAAAGCCCTTATTTTAGCTCTGGGATATCATGAGTACGGGAGAGCTTTCCTGAATGGAAAAGAATATCAAATAGTCTTGCTCTGTCTATTGGACACCGAACATTTTCTGAGTGTTGCAGAGAACTGGATACAGTGGATAAGTATGCAGTGCTCTGGCTGGATACAGTATGGAGCTACTTCTACTTGGAACAACAGGAATGCTTTGAAAACGCAGGGGAAAAAATAAAGTTAGCCTAGAAATCCTTTAAAACTTATGATGAAAACTATCAGAGACTGATCCACATAAAGGAAATTGTGGGAAAGAGAAGGTACTGTTTTTAAGACTTACTTCCTTCAAGGCATCTGAAATTATCATGGTGGAAATGGTGAAGAGCCTTGTGAGTATCCCAATGGAGCATGTCAACACAGTTCTGTATTGATCTGTCACAAGTTCACAATTTGTTGCAGTTGAGATTTAACATTGAGGAAGCCTGGCTTGGACTAAGGGCATGTGACAAGCACATGGATAAGGTAGCCACCCATACTAGCAACCAAAGAGAGGACTTGGCTGAAATAAGTAAAGAGGAAAAAGAAGAAAAGACACTGAGAAAAGACTTGAGAAAATACTCTTTTAATGGAATGGGCTCCTCTACTCCTGCACCAAGCATGGCTCTCTATTAGGCCCTGAGGATTGTTCTCAGTAATCACCACGTGTGTTGGTTAAATGATTCAGATCCTGATACCAACAACTGTCAACAATGTCTTCTGTAAAATATTAGGCAATTGGTGTACATGGACTTTGACATGGTAGCATCATTCTGAAATTCTAATTTTGACAGTTGTATCTTCAAGTCCAAAAATATTTACAAAGAATTTTCTTTATTTCAGGTTCCCTTTAAGAAATATTAGTGTTTGTCTAGACACTTCATAGTAGTCCCTCATAATATATTTAACTTTGTCATCTTAGAAAATGGTAAAATAATCCAAGCAGATCCTCTCTCTTTCAAATCTATGACTTAAATTATATTATGTATGGCAAAACTTTATAGTATGTCTGGCCAAAAGATGGTTTTAAAAATATGAATATTTTGTGAGAAATAAAAATGCAAATAATATTTGAATCAAATTATGATTACTTCAAATGAATAAAGATATTTAAATGTAAACAGTTGCTCATCTAGTTTCTACATTGGCACTAAAAATGCATAATTTTATTTGCCTCTGAATTTCAATGTTTAGTTACTATAATAAATTGCTATTACATAATTTTTCCATTTCCAATTTATGGTGGCAAATGAAACATAGGATATAATCCATGTATGTCTTTTAGTTTACTTATCTATGTATATATTTTGATTAAAATTTATAATAGTTTTAAATCTGAAAAAATTAAATATTAGAAGTATTTCTTTTCATTTCTTCCACAGAACTTGATAGTTATGGATTTTGTGCATTTATCCTGTTATACAAGATGGGATTCTTTAGAAATTATTCTTTTAATATATGCATGCCATCCTCAGTTGAGAATAGGTGGGGTTCTAAAGAAACTCAATTGTGTGACCGTTTCAACAACACCTGGGCACATTATCTCAAATTAGCTATGTTATTATATACGAGGCTGAAATTTTCTTGTTTCACCTACCAAAGTTATTTTGCCTCAATAATAAACTGGAGCCATAGAAATGTGTTGTGTGCCTTCAAATGTAAACAACCCGGATGAATTTGTTTGTATAATAAAATACATTCTTAAATTTAGCAAGAGTAGCCACTCTGTAGCTCATTAATCACTGAGCCCCCAAGAGGTTTCCACCTGATAAACCCTAAAACTCCTTTTGCTGACCCCTGTGGTTTGACTAGCAAGGACAGGCCTAGAGGTTATGGGAGAAAATGAATCATAGGTACCAGGATCTTGAATATAGGAGTAGATGGATATCAGGGAAGATGGAGAAAGGAGGAAAAATGGGTTGATATTGAGAATAGATCTCTTTCATCTTTCTGAGAACGTCTCTCTATCATCACTCCCTTCCTTTTCCTTTTCACTCACATTCCCAACGATGACCACAGTTTCCTCTGCAATCATCTTGGGTTATTACTAGGCTCTTGTTCATTTTAGCACCTTTATTCAAAACAGTTGTCACTGAAGTTTTTAATTAAAATTTCTTTTTCAAAACTAGAGCATGGCTTTTTTGTTTCATTTTCTATTATAATAAATAGCAAAGAAGAAATAAAAGTGTTTAAACTTTGAACTCCTTCTTTTTAGTCATATAATCTGTATATAAAAAGGTATCATTTGTCTTTATGAAAAACATTATCTAATACAAGTTGGTTCCGCCCACAGCAATTCTGGGCATTTTCTTGTGGGGGATTTGGATAGTCTCAGCTGTTTTCCACATGCCCTAAATTCTTTGGGAATTAGGTAGTTAAGCCAGTGATATTTTTCTCACAGAGTTGGCTGTGTCACAGGATAGAAGTCCCAACCGCACATGCACTTTTCTAGCCATTGGTCAACTTAAACTTGCTAACATTCAATTAGCTAAAGCCAATTATTTGCAAAAGTCAAAGTCAAGAGTTAGAAAAATACCTTCAACATTTTAAATGGGATAAACTTCAAAGGCAATAGTGAAGAGTATAGCTGTGTGGATGAATAAAATAGTGAGGCCAGTAATATAATATCACAATTCTTCAAACACTATTTTTCTGCCATGTTGGAGAAAAGAATTCTGTGATTCATTTTTAAGATTAAAAAAATAATTTGACCTGGTCATTCTGAAAAATTTTAAGTTTCCTAGAATACTCTCCAAATTTTCATTTCTTATGTAATTTCTACACATCCTTTAAATTCCAACTTATTTCCATTATAATATTCTTTATAATATGATAACATTTTTACTAAGATCTTCAGTACATTATTTTATTTTGCCCTTTTTAAAAATATGTCTTTTAAGTTTATTTATTTTGAGAGAGAGAGAGGGAGAGCAGGGGAGGGGCAGAGAGAGACAGAAAGAGAGAATCCCAAGCAGGCTCCACACTGTCAGTACAGAGTCAGATGTGAGGCTCTAATTCAGGAACCTCAAGATCATGACCTGAGCCGAAATCAAGTCAGATGCTTAATTGACTGAGCCACCCAAGCACCCCTTATTTTGCCCTTATTGGGAGACTCTTGTAAAACTTAAAGCAGAGATACATATTGAATTGAACCTATAGGTGAGGTTGGGAAGAACTGATGGTGTTGTTGAGTTCAGCTCTGTCCTTACCGATTTTTGGCCTGCTGCATCTGGCCATTTCTGATAGAGGGCTGTCTTAGACTTCAGGTATTGCAGTGGATTCATCCATTTCACCCTGCACTTCTATTAAGTTTTTTTTTTTAATGTTTTATTTATTTCTAGGAGAGAGAGAGAGACAGCGTGAGCAGGGGAGGGTCAGAGAGATAGGGAGTCACAGACTGAAACAGGCTCCAGGCTCTGAGCTGGCAGTCAGCACAGAGCCGACGTGGGGCTCGAACCCACGAACCGCGAGATCATGACCTAAGCGAAAGTCGGACGCTTAACCGACTAAGCCACCCAGGAGCCCCTATTAAGTTTTGCCTCATGTAGTTTGACACTTTGTTGTTAGGCATGTACACATTAAGAATTGTTATTTGTTATAGGCGAGTTGCCCCTTTTATCATTATACAATGTCTTTCTTTATCCCTGATAATTTCCCTTGCTTTGAAGTCTTCTCTGCCTGATATTAATATAGCTAGTCCTATTTTGTTTTGATTAGTGTTAGCATGATATATATTGCCCCATCCATTTACTTTTTATGAGTTTTTTAAATTTCATTTTTTTTCGTTTTAAATTCTAGTACGGTTAACATATAGTATTATATTGGTTTCAAATGTACAATATAGTGCTTTAGCAATTCTATACATTCCATCTATTTACTTTTAATCTATATGTGTGTTTATGTTTACAGTGGCCAGAGATATATATTTGACAAAAACATATTGAATTGGTATGGAAAAACTACTTAATCATGTTACATTATTGTTTTTCTCTAGCCTTCAGTAGATAAAAAAAATTTGGAGTGGAAGGTGAACAATAACTTTTTCCTTCTTTTTTAAAAAAATTAATTTTTTTCAATTTATTTTTGGAGACAGAGAGTGCAAGAGGGAGAGGGATAGAGAGAGGGGGAGACACAGAACTTGAAGCAGGTTTAGGCTCTGAACTCAGCACAGAGCCTGATGCAAGGCTGAAGCGCATGAACCACGAGATCAGTACCAGAGTTGGAGTCAGATGCTTAACCAACCTAGCCACCCAGGTGCTCTAATTTTTGCCCTTCTAATAAGAATTTAGGAACAGATTGATTTTAAAGAGTGATCAATATTTCTGTAACTGATTGAGAAAGGATGAGATTTGTAAAAGACAAGATAGTGGAGAAATTTTGGTCTAGGCTTTGGTCTAAACAGCTAGATTAATGTGTATTCAATTCTGTATATAATAGTAAGCCATGGAAGATTTTGAACAGAGTAATGACATACTGGCTTACTTTATGAAAGGAACATACTGGCTGCTATTTTGAGAACACTCTGATGAGACAATGGCCAACCAGTCTGGAAGCTTGTAATCATCTGAACAATTGTACATGGTAGTATGGGCTTGGGTGGTGTCAAGGAACACAGTATTCATGATATTTGCTTAAAAATGTTAAGGCAGACTTTATTCAGAGGGGCTACTAAAATGGGGTCTTGTACAAGGGATGATGGATTAGGCTCAACTTTGAATAAAACAGAGAAAAGGACAAATGGAAATTTATAGCTAAGAAGGAGGGTTGAGTTTAGGTGGATATAAAATTACAAAAAGGAACCATTGAGGGTCAGGGGGTGATTCTGGCTAAATCAACTACAGAGGATTCTTGCAGAAGTATATTAGGGTGATCACACATCACCTGGGGGATCTCAATCATATATAAAGAGCGATCAGATATCAGTGGGGGGTTCTGGTTAAACTGACTTAGCAGAATTATTAGAAGTGGGCTCGTGAAAAACAAGAGTCTATCACCCTCTCAGGAATGGGGCCTAGTAGAGCTCAGAAGAGCCTGAATAGAGTTTGATCAAGGGAAAGTCTTTGTTAATGGTGATAAAAGAGATAGTAAAAAGTAATGTGATTCTGTGTATATTTCAAAGCTGGATCCCACAGGACTTTTTCAAAGTTTGGTCATAGGATATGAAAAAGGAATTATGTTCCCACGATTTTTGGCCTGAGTAATGGGAAGCATGTAGTTTTCATTTACTGAGGGCTTGTGTACCTAAACATAAGATTGTTATATTGTAACTAAATAGTGATATTTTATATTTAGAAAATACATTTGGATTCAAAAATATTTGAAACGTATTTAAATTTATCAACTAGAGGGTTTTTTTTTTGTTTGTTTTTTGGGGATTTTTTTGGAGTTGTAGATATAATTTATTGAAAAAGTCATTTTCATTGTTTGTCTGGAATCCTATTCCTTTATAATCACTTTTTTGGGGGCAAATTTTTATTTAAATTCGAGTTAGTTAACACACAGTGCAATACTGGCTTCAGGAATAGAATTCAGTGATTCATCACTTATATACAATCCCCAGTGCTCATCACAAGTGCCCGCCTTAATAACCATCTCCCATCCAGGCCATTCCCACCCACTTTCCTCCATCAACCATCAGTTCTCTGTCATTCAGAGTCTCTTTTTTTAAGTTTATTTATTTATTTTGATGAAGACAGAGACAGCATGGGTGGGGAGGGGCAGAGAGAGAGGTAGAGATAGAGAATCCCAACCAGGCTCCATCCTACCATAGCAGACCGCGAGATTGGGCTCAAATCCACAATGCCATGAGATCATGACCTGAGCTGAAGCCAAGAGTCAGATGCCTGACTGACTGAGCCACTCAGGTGCCCCATTCAGAGTCTCTTATGGTTTTTCTCCTCTCTCTATTTTCCCCCTTCCATATGTTCATCTATTTTGCTTCTTAAATTCTGCACATGAATGATATCATTTGTCTTTCTCTGCCTGACTTATTTTGCTTAGCATAATACATTCTAGCTACATCCATGTTGTTGCAAATGGCAAGATTTCATTCTCTTTGATGGCTGAGTAATATTCTATCATGTGTGTGTATGTATATATATATAAAATATATACTAACCTATATTGTATGTACATATATATGTATACATTAACTGTATATATCTATATCTATCTATATCTACCACATCATCTTTACCATTCATCAGTAGATGGACATTTGAGCTCTTTCCACAGTTTGGTGATTATTGCTAATGCTGCTGTAAACATTGGGGTGCATGTACCCCTTCAAAGCAGTATTTTTGTATCCTTTTGGTAAATACCTAGTAGTGAAAATGCTGGGTGGTAGGGTAGTAGAGGAACCTCCATACTGTTTTCCAAAGTGGCTGCACCAGTTTGCATTCCCACCAACAGTGCAAGAAGATTCACCTTTCTCTACATCCTCACCAACATATATGTTGTTTCTTCTGTTGTTCATTTTAGCCATTCTGACAACTATGAGGTGGTATCTTCGTGTGGTTTTGATTTGTATTTCTCTGATAATGAGTGAAATTGGGCATCTTTTCATGTGTCTGTTAGGTATTTGTACGTCTTCTTTGCAAAAATGTCTGTTCATGTCTTCTGCCCATTTCTTGACTGGGTTGTTTGTTTTTTGGGTGTTGAATTTGATAAGTTCTTTATAGATTTTGGATACTAACCCTTTATCAGATATGTCATTTGCAGGTATCTTCTCCCATTCTGTAGCCTGCCTTTTAGGTTTATTGATTGTTTCCTTCAGTGTATAGAAGATTTTTATCTTGATGAAGTCCTGATTGTTCATTTTTGCTTTTTTGTTCCTACCTCTTGAGATGTGTCTAACAAGAAGTTGCTGGATGAGGTCAAAGAGGTTGTTCTCTGGGTTCTCCTAAAGGATTTTCATTGTTCCTTCTTTCTGGGTTTTTTATTCTGTTCCACTGATCTATGTGTCTGTGTTTGTACCAGTACCACACTGTCTTGATTACTACAGGTTTGTGCTATAGCTTGAAGTCTGCAATTGTGGTGCCCTCAGCTTTGCTTTTCTTTTTCAGGAATTCTTTTTCAAGGTAGTTTGTTGTTCCATACAAGTTTTAGGATTATTTTTTATAGCTCTGTGAAAAATTCTGGTGGTATTTTGATAATGATTACATTAAATGTATAGATGCTTTGGGTATTAGATGGCATGATACTCTGTGTAGAAAACCAAAAAGACTGCACCAAAAATTTTGCTAGAACTAGTACATGAATTCAGCAAAGTTACAGGATGTAAAATCCAGACACAGAAATCTGTTGCATTTCTATACACCATAACGAAGCAGCAGAAAAAGAAATCAGGGAATCAATCCCATTTATAATGACATCAGAAACAATAAGATACCTAGGAAAAAACTAACCAAAGAGGTAAAAGATCTGTACTCTGAAAACTATAGAACGGTTATGAAAGAAATTGAAGAGGACACAGAGAAATGGAAAAACATTTCATACTCATGAATTAGAAGAACAAACATTATTAACAACTAGGGAGTTTTAAATATAAAATAAGGGTGAAGAGGTTGTTATTATATACTAATCCCTGTAGCTCATCACAAGGCCGTGGGAGGTATTTTAAACTGCATTTCTCCTTTATCCATGCCATGTTTCCTTTGCTCTCAGGCAGCACCACAGAATACTTTATCTGGTGGGCTATTTCAAAATACCTCATGCATGTAATTTGTTTGTTTGTTTGTTTGTATAAAACCAGTGAGCATGCATGCTCTTGGATCACAAAGAGTAGACCATATACTCTCAGGTAGGTCATGGATGTGATCATAAGATTCACCTCTTCATTCAACTTTTTCTTTCCCTCTGGATCCCTGTATTCTGTCCGAGAAGAAAAATGATGCTCTTTATTGGTCAGTTGCTATTTTTTTAGGATTAAAAAAAAAAAAAAAACACTTTCAAGTTGTTGTCACCATTTGGAATATTAGGTATGTATTTTATATTAATTCCAATGTACTCTAGGGAAACTACTTCTGAAAGATGGAGCACATCTCAAGACTGGTGAATCCCATAAATAATAATGTACAATCTTATAGTGTAATTAAAAAAAAATCATTTTGATCCTAAGTATTATTGTTAGTTTTACCATGATATTAAATAACACATTTAGTAAATTTTCTTAAGGTAATTCTCACTAAAATATAGTATGTATAATGATGATTTCCAACCAATAATGTCTCTTTCCAGGATGGGAAACATTCAGTGTAAAAAAATTCCACCTTACTATTTGATTGTCTGAGGGGATGGTGACACATGGAATTTGTTCATGTCACTGGAAAATTCTACATCTATTAGTGTTGTCAATCAGGTCAGCCTTGATAAAGAGAAGTCAATATTGGACTATGTTCAGTATTTATCCCTGCCACCACTATCACTTGGTTCTTGAATCCTTTGTGGGAAAACTGAGTGTGTCAGGGCAAAAGGTTACTTGACATTCATAGGTTTTCTGACAGTTTAAGGCTTTTTTGAGCATTCATACAGGACAAAGATACCACAGTCTTGGAACATTTGAAGCTGAGCATTTACATCACTTTTTCCCAGAGCTGATCATTAGAATTCTAATAGTACTTTTAAAAACTCACTTTAATATAGTTAAACTGTTAGCCCCAAATGTTAGAGATCCTTAGTGCTAGCTATCTCTTCTTTCTAATAGAGGTGGCAGTGAGATATATCATTAATATTTTCAACCTAGGGGTGTTTCAACAAAATATTGAAACATGTTGTTTCAGAAACAACACCATGTGTTGCTGGTGCTAGAAAAATTTTATAGGTCTGTCTTTAAAATAAGACTAATTTTCTTTCTGCATTAACTGTATATTTGTAATGTCTATGAAGCCATAACTGTAGATTAAGGAAAGAGTGGTAGGGTGGATATTTTAGCTGAATGAGCTATGTGCTCAGGCAACCTACTTGTGCCTTCAAAACTTATTTGAACCTGGCCTCATTTCTAATGCTCAATAATAACTATTGTTCACCGAGCATATAATACCAACTCATGATGGACACTCAAGTGATATCACCTGGAGTGATCACCTGGCATCTCAGAATAAACCATTCAATTTCTGTTAGTGCTTAGAAAAGCTAGGATCAACTTTTTAAAAAGGTCTCTTTCCTTATTTCCCCCAGATACCATAGCTTAGCTCAAGAACTCTAGGGGAATCTACTTTGGATTTCCAGTACGGGTTTCTTATAGATTAAAGAGAATTCTACTCTGCCATATACTTGTTGGGGTCACTATATATAATCATGAAGATTGGACACTCCTTAATTCTAAGGAACCTTTCACATTTTCGTCAGCTTTGAATGGTATCCCTGGAATTGCACAGTGAATGGAACTAATGTGGCTGAGGAGCCTGAAATTCAGTTCTCCATTAAGAGCAATGTAGCCCCAGTTCCAGGAAAAGCTTCAGCTGAAGCCACCCTCGGACCACCCTGGGATCAGCCAATCAAAAGAAATGTGTAACATTCCTGTGGTCTGAGTCAGGGCTGGGAACTGCAGGTAGTTACTCTGCACAAACTAGCAAATCACTCACCGCTTGCCTAAACCCCACGTAGGCCCTTTGAGCTCACCTCTTAATTGGTCATTTTCAAAGGATTCTCAAAGGTCATGATTGGGTCCCGCCAAAAGTAACGGACGCCTCATAGATAATGAATGGTTAAAACTGTTACCATGGGTATTGTACAATTATGATTGGTGCTTATGTGATGATGCTATACGTACTACGTAACACCCCTGTCCCTTACCCCATAAAAAACCCTGCTTGCTATTGTTCGGGGCTTCACCTTGCTGCCACTGTGCCGGTTAATGGGTGAGCCCCTGCTAGAGCTTGTAATAAAGACCCTTTTGTACTTTCATGGGTGCTGGCTCCTTGGAGGTCTCTGGGGACTCGCGATTCGGGCATAACATGGCCTGAACATTGGATCTGTTGCCTCAAATGGTCCAGTAGTAGACATAAGTATGCCATTGTCTGGAGAAGATTGAGAGCCTTCACTTCCTTTAGATCTCACATAAAGTAGAAGGCTTCCAGGTTTCCCAATATAAATTTGTCTCCAATTGTTAGAACATGCAATAGCTATGATATATCTCTTGCAATAATAAACTATGCTGAGGGCAGCACTTGGTACTTTACCTTGGAGAATTTATTACAATATAAGCCAAGATTATTAGACCTCCAAGAGCATCACTGAATTGAGTAACTTATCTTTTGTTTTTGTTTTATTAACTCATAACTTGGGATATTTGGTATTTTGAGAATGTCTGGTGATTCTAGCTTTGCAAATATTAGTAGAATGCTGTCACAATGTAATTGATAGTGTGACCTCCTATGGCATGGTAAGATGGTCAAAGTCCTTGTAGACTAAACTGTGGCCCAAGTCAGGGAGTTTACATTATAACATGAATGTGTGCTGATATTACGGGCAGGTGAAAATATAGTTTCTAATAATCTCTGCCTGTTACGATCAGAACAAAAGAACATTCTAGATGAATAGCTACATACCAGTCAAGAGGTCTCTTGATTTCCTTAATGAAAGTGGACATCTGAATTAGCAGATGAAATTTTATTGTTTATAATAAGTTTAATGTATTAAAAAAACTATATCATCTGTGTTCTATTTAGGCAAACAGATAAGATGCATATAAGGTTGAGGTAGGAATCCCATCTTTCCTTGGTCTTCTAAAACTCAATAGCAATGTTTATGATGACTGCAAGAATATATTATTGTTTTTGGTTTACTGTTTGAAAACAGAAAGCAATTCCAGTGAGTTTAATTTGACTCTTCCTATCATAAGTGCTGTTTTGTATAGGTAACTACTTCAACCATAAATTCAGAAACTAGGGATATAACAGCCCACCATACCAATTATGTGTCAGGTGAAAGTTTAATTTTCCCTCCTCAGCGCACAACAGTGTTATCCTGGACCACAGAAATTAACATCAATTTAGAGATGGTATTCAATCTAATCAATTTCCCAAATTTTGGTTATTTTCCTTTCAGCAGTGATTAATGGTCCTGGTAAATGCTTCCAGGTGAATTTCTGTAATGATAGCAGAAGCATTTATAGTACATATTTGGATGTTATGTATCAAATTTATTAACCATTATTTTATTTCTAGATACTCTATGTCTATGAAGAACTCAGGTATAGGAACTGAAATTAGGTATAAAAATCATTCTTAATATCAGTGCTCTCTTTGCCAAACCTAGCATAAATTTTGATTAATGAGCCAGAATCTATTTGAACTATCAATCTCAGTCCTATAGACTCCATGATAAATTAGCAACCTTCCTGTTTGATAATTCCCGTTTATCAAATCAGTCTGGTGATTTCTCTGATCTCATTTTATGGACTATCCACTTTGTATCTGGGAATAAATTTCAAGTGTTTCACCCCATCAACAAGCCATCCCCAGGACAAGTGCCATTTCTGACCTTTTTTCACACATGCATGTACTCTTCTCTCTAAAGGTGTTCTCAATGCTTTGGTGAGGGCATTGTTTTCTGGGCCTCCTTAGTCTGGGGAATAGCTTAAGATATATTATACATGAGAAATGCATCCTTAAGTCCTTTTCTTCCTTCATCTACATATTCAAAGGAATTTTTAGATTGTCCACTTATGTTAGTGTGAATGATCTTTCAATCAAGATTTCACTAACCATCCAAGTAAATTAAATGATTGTTTCAATGCAAGCATATATATGTGTATATATATGTATTCTTTTTTGATATAAGAGTTTTTCTCTGGCATTTGAATATGTAATTTCATACATCTGCTGGAATCTGATTTTAGTTAAAGATAATAAGAGAGCTGTTGAGTATGGAAAATGGGAAGGATTGAATTTTCTTTGGAAGAAACTGCTTTGGTCAAATAATTTTAAGACTTTTGAGTAGGACAGGAATAGGCACATAAGACAGAGTTAATGTCTCAGTTGGAAATAAAGGTTAGAGTCTGGATATTTGGTGTATTTTAGACAGCCAAATCTCTCAGTAGGTCCTTATGCCTACATTCAGGGTTTTATTCTTTTCCTTATCAAAGCTTTGTCACATTCGATGCATTGTCAGATTGTTAATTCAACCTACATAAATTGAAAACCCTTAGGATCAAGTTTTAGTTTGATTTTCATCTGTCTCAGCCTAGGGGCAAGAAGAAATGAGAGATACTGAAAATCCTTGGTTGTCTGTCTGAGTTTTGAGCTGAGAATTTAGAACCTTGAGCTTGTTACAGTTTTCTTTAAGCTATTCAGCAAAATTAAAAGCAAACATCCCACACTAGAGCTTTGAATTCCTCATACTCTTCACTCTGTTCTTTTTAGAGGTGACTCAATCTCTCAAAGCCTTGTCATTAATAGACACTTGATTCTAGGTGACCACAGGTAATAATTTAATTAGCTGTTTTTCCAGTAAATGTCGTGGGCTGCCAAAATCCCATGTCTTAATCCAACTTGAATCTTCTCTGCCTTCAGCCTCACCACCATAAAACAAATGCCACCTTCCTAGCATGTTCGTAAAGTTTTCTTATCCACAATTAATCCAGTTACCAATTTATATATTGGTCAATGGTTTTAATTGTAAATGATCAAACCTTATTATATATTATTAAATAAGTGATTCACTAAATACTGAGTAATTCAAAATATTTTTCAGGGCTAAGGACCTATGTTATAAGCTATCAGAAATAGTACTTCCAAAAATGAAATAATCCAAGATTTTGATTATATTGTAATTTCTGACACCTCTGTCAGAAAATTAACCCGGGGCCACCTAAACTGTAAACAGTCACTGATGAGACAGAGACAGAGAGAAAGAAAGAGGGAGACACAGAGAGTATGAGAAAGATGATTCTCATAGAAAGAATTTAAATCCTGGAGAACAAAAATGATTGAAAAATGTTCAGTACACTGGCAATCCTTGTTTACTGCTCAAATTTAAGTCTAAAACCTTTGAACAGTTGTTTATGAGTTCTTTATGGGTTTGTTGGCCTTTGTGGAATTTTTAAATTTATATGGATAGAGTGGAAAACCGACCTCCCTATTGGAGGATAGGTATTGCTAGACTACAGATATGAAAGCTATGGTCTACATATTTGGGGTCAAAGTCAAAGCCAGCAAATGAGGAAGTGTTGACAGGAGTAATCTACTCTTTTTTTTTTTTTTAAATGTTTTATTTATTTCTAGGAGAGAGAGAGAGAGAGAGACAGCGTGAGCAGGGGAGGGTCAGAGAGAGAGGGAGTCACAGACTGAAACAGGCTCCAGGCTCCGAGCTGGCAGTCAGCACAGAGCCCGACATGGGGCTCGAACCCACGAACCGTGAGATCATGACCTAAGCGAAAGTCAGACGCTTAACCGACTAAGCCACCCAGGCGCCCCAATGTTTATTTATTTTTGAGAGAGAGAGATCATGAGTGGGGGCAAGAGAACAGAGAGAGAGGGAGACACAGAATCCAGAAGCAGGCTCCAGGCTCTGAGCTATCCGCACAGAGCCTGGCATAGGACTTGAACTGTGAGATCATGACCTGAGCCAAAGTCGATTCTTTAACTGACTGAGCCACTTAGGCACCTCTTCCTCATCCATTTCTAAACTTAATCAATAAAGTAAGTCTTCCTTTAATTTGGCATGTTAACATGCCCACCAGTTTCAAAAGTCTCTCTGAAAGTTGCACTTTAAAAACAATAATTTTACATCACATATTAGGAGCAACCTACATCTATGTAAAGATGAATATATTGAATTATATTAATTTATCTATTATCTGACATACTTATGCATACAAAATTATATTTTCATTTTTATATTATATTCACTGTTTTTTCACTTTTGCCTTTCCAAACTAACAATAAATGACTTCTTTTAGAGTGAATCTAATTTTTTATCAATGGCTAAGTGATATGGGGTTAATATTTGGTATAGGATTTTTTTTCCATTTATTCCAATCACCCCTATTTGAGAATTGAAGGAAGAACTAGAATTTAGTGTTAACATGGATTTCTGGCTACCTGAGTAAGTCTTCTTATAAAAATTATTGTTTTAGTCATTATTAACTATAGAGATTTTAGCTTCTCTAGATTCATGACCTCGGTATGAAGACACAGAAAGAAGTTGCATGTAGTCTGTACTGACTAGTAGAGATGGTTAAACAGCCACACCATGAAACCTAAAGGTAGTAGTTATGAACTGCGTTAGTTTGCAAGGGTTACCATAATGAAGTAACCTTGACCAGGTGACTTCAATAACAAATTTTCTCTTGGTTCTGGAGGCTAGAAATCTGAGATCAAGGTGTGGCAAGGTAAGTTACTTTTCAGGCCTCTCTCCTTGCCTTGCAGATGACCATCTCCCTGTGACCTCACATACTCTTTCATCTGTGTATGTGTCCTATTCTCTTCTTACAAAGACATTGGTCATATTAGACTAGGACCTACCACAATGACACTTCATCTTAAATACCTCTTTATGGAACCTCTCTCTAAATATTGTCACATTCTGACATACTGGGGGCTAGGATTTCAGCATGTGAATTTGAGGGCCACACATTCATCCTATATTACCAATCGAAATGTCCGCTGAAGTCCTTATCCACAGATTTTTTTTTGAGCCTGAAAAAGACCACAGAATAAGCCATTCTCAAATTCTACCATTTGGGATAGCACTTAACTTCTTCTGATACCCTTCCTTTTCTGAAGAAGAAATATATTTTTGGCCTTGATGTTCATCACAAATCTCTGCTCACTAATTCAAGTTTATCATTTTTGTTCGTATTTGCCCTGTTTGCTCAAGTAACTGGTTCTCTGATAAGTGGTATACTAGTAAATGTAATGGTAGCCTATCAACTTGCATAGTATAATATCATTTCTTTATTGTTGCTGTTTATATCAAATTTATTCTTTTAAGTTTTTGTTTTTAAACTGACATCCCAGTTAGTTAACATACAGTGTAATAATGATTTCAGGAGTAGAATTTAATGATTCATCACTTACATATAACACCCAGTGCTCATCCCAACAAGTGCCCTCTTTAACACCCATTACTCATTTAACCCATTCCCTCATCTACCTCTCTCCTAGCAACCCTGTCTGTTCTCTGTATTTAAGAATCTCTTATATTTTTGTTCCACTCCTAGTTTCTATATTATTTCTGTTTCCCTTCCCTTATGTGAATCTGTTTCAAAAACATTATAAAATATTTTTAAATTAAGAAGTATTCCAACTGAGAGGTTTTACTAATAATAAGATATTATCTTTATAGGTATACTTTTCAAGTTTAGAAAATATTGAAATCATCAAGGAATTCTACAGTTCCTAACAGATGAAATTTATTAGTAATAACTGTATGTCCTCTGAAAGAATGAATTTCTTATATTAGTAACTTGCCTGTATGATTCAATTTAGTTATAATTTTTTTTTCCAGAGGTGGGCTAGGTGACGAATGTATATGGAAAGTATACCTCCACTTTATTTTACCTTCAAAAGTGATTTCTAGTCATATGTACAACATTCCTTAGGAAAAACTAATTTTTCTATCAGATAGATTGGTTTTAACATCATTTGGCTTGGGCCTTGGTGCAGATGAGCTACATTCAGGGCCTTTTGTCCAAAGATTCTACTAATATCACTTAACTAGCCTTTTCAATCACAGAAGATGTCTAGGTGTGTATAATCATTGGTATACATTTCTAAAGAATTTGGTAAAGCGGATTCCTTACTTTTCCTTGGACTTTTTCAGAGATCGCTTCTTTCTACTGTTTCACCATCAGGTCATTCTTATTCACCTTTCTAGATTATTATTTTTCTTACGGAATACTTTAGAATTAGTATACTTTAATATTGTATCTTCAACACCATTCTCTTTCACTTTTCCCTGGATGAGTGTTCATATTCACTAGGATAAGCTTTTATTACAACTTTAGAGCTGACAATATTGAAGTATTTATTGCAACTTCAGACTTTGTTCTGTTTCTGAATTAGCTATGCAGTGACCTACTGAACATCTTCACTGGGCTATCCAAGAAGTGTCTCAACTCAACATGCTAAACATTGATCTCTGGATACCCCTGTCATTGCCTAATCCTATAATAGCTAAATTTCTTGGGGTAGAGATTTCTGTGTTGCTGGATAATGCTGTTGAAATTATCCAAACCCTCTCTCTAATCCTCTAAGAGGCTTATAATATTTATTTGGGCTGTATGGGGGATGTGGGAATGCTATGGTTTCTGAAGAATAGATTGGTATGTGATCATACAGAGCCAGTAATGCCAAATTTAAACCAGGGAAAGAATAAGCACAAACCAGTTCAACAAAACTCTGATTTCACATGTTCTTATTTTTCACTTTTGCTGCCTTCATTGCCAGATGCAGGGTGAAAACATATACTTGCCAAGGATGTATCAGGAAAGATAAAAGGGATGAGGCTTAGGGATGGTGTTTTCAACTGTGCACTATGAATGGGAAAATGATGGTATTATAAATTGTTTATCTAGAAGTAATAAATTTTTTAAAAAATTTTAAATGTTTTATTTATTTCTGAGAGAGACAGAGTGAGTGGGGAGGGTCAGAAAGAGAGGGAGGTACAGAATCTAAAGCAATCTCCAGGCTCTGAGCTAGCTGTCAGCACAGAGACCAACACAGGACTTGAACCCATGAACTGTGAGATCATGACCTGAGCTGAAGTCAGATGCTCAACCAACTGAGCCACCCAGGTGCCCCTAGAAGTAATAAATTTTTTAAACTCAAAGTTGCTAACTATGTTTTTCCTAATAGCAGATTAAGTAAATCTGGGCCCATCCTGTTATGGAAAAAAAAGTTGGATATAATATTAGTAAAATATCTTGATGGATGAATTGTCGAATTAACAAGGAATTTAAAAATTATAGGTCAAGGTTCAGGAAAATATGAAAACCTACAGTGGTTCTATGCCAACTTTGACAAGTATGTCTCTAATTTTAAATGAGACCACACAGAGGAATAAATGAGTGGAAGTTTTGGGAGACTTGTAGGTCTTAAGGGATAAAAAAAAAATAGAGTTTTAGTAACTAAAAGAAAGGGGTCTGATAAACTCCAATATTTTGGACTCAAAAGCCAAAAAGCCTTTGGTACAGGATTAATGGTAAGCTAGAATTGATTGTCCTTCTCAGGAAGGGAAATTAAGCATTAAATCATCTCATACCCTATTTAGAATATGGCCAGGATGGTTATTGCTTCCTTTCCTCATTGTCTAGAAACATACATAAAACAACTCTGAAATAGTGTAAGTCCACCTGAAGTCAAATTATTTTCACAAACAATTATCAACACATATTTATTATATAACAGAGCATTGTATAAGAAAAGAACAAAAAACAAAACACCTAAATAAAGAGATTTTAGTTCTTTGAATTGTAAGAAATAAAATTGTAGAATATTTATGTTTATTATTTAACTGTTAAATTTAAAAAATTAAGCCAATATATAGAAACTACAAAGTAGAACCAGAGAGTATATGTTAAATTTCAAAATAAAATAATAATATAATGACAAAATAAGTGTAAGTAAGGGTAATAGTCCTTAACAAACCTGAGTTAATAGCAGATGAGGTACAACTGAAAAGATAATGAAATTAATTCTAATTTTTCACCAATGGAGTGTTAGAAGGATAAAAGGAAAAAAATAATGCAGAATCAAAAACTTCAAAAATGATTGCTGAAAGTTTTCTGAAACATCAAATCTTTCTGCTGTCATTTTAGAGTCACTATGAACTTTCAGCAGGAATACCACAAAGAAAATAACTCAAAACACATGGACTTTGAATTTTCCTTTCCATTTTCCCTTCCAAAATACTTGCATTAGTAAACCTTTCTGGGACAATGGAATCTGGAGGACTCATAAGTTCTTCCAATAAATGATTATTTATTCTATGTTCAAAATTAAAAAAAAAAAAAGAACTCAGAATCTCATAACAAGATGATTGACATACATAGTCAAGGAGAAGAATCTCAGCCAGAATAATAGATTACCTTCATGTAGATCAGTCTGATGTGTGACTTTTCAATAGAATTAGTGAGAGCCAAGTGATCAAGGGATAATTTTTAAGTGCTAAAGAAAGACTGTCAATCTAGAATTCCATAGCCAGGGAATAAACACAAAATAGATTCAAGCAAACACAGAGATAACATGACTGAATGAGGAAAGCAATGAATGGCTTTCTTTAGGCAGAGAGAAAATGATTACAGATAGACGCTCAAAGATACAGACTGAAGATTAAAACTTTTAATAGGTAAGTAAACATAAATTAATACTAATTGCACAATACATTAACAATGTGTTATTGAGCGTTATACAAAAGAAAAAAATGTGCAGTGTCATGAAAGGCAGAGTTGTACTAGTAAATAATAACCAGCAGAAAACTAAGGCTATATTAATTTCTGACAATTAGACTTTAAGAAAAAAAATATGAGTAGTTGGAATATATGTATTCAGCAGTATGAATATATGCGTGTAAATGAATAATTGGGCATTTTAATACATCTTTCTCAGAAATTAATAGAACAAACAGAATAAAAAATCTATAAGGATATACTTCATTTGAAAAGCAATATTAACAAAACAATCATAATGAGGCTTAGAGAGCACGGCATCCAACAACTGCAGATTACACATCATCTTTAAGCACACATGAAACATTTACAATCTGACCATATGCTGATCCATAAAACAAGTCAAAAAAAAATTGAAGGACTGAAGTTATGCAAAGAATATTGTCTGACCACAATAGAATAAAGATGGAAACCATTAACTAAAGAGAAAAATAGAAGATCCCCCTACCCTTCAAAAACAACAAATAAATTATAAAATAACACCAAAACAAATAAACTATAAAATAACACTAAAACAAAAATAACACACATATACAATGATAAAAGAAGAAATCACAGTGGATATTAGAAAATATAATGAACTGTATGAGAAGGAAAATACTTTACATTTGTGGGATTTAACTAAAGACAGATTCAGATAAGAATTCTTGGACTTGATTGAATATATATACAAAAACCAAAGTTGAAAATCAATGACATCATTCCTTGAAAGAAATCATTAAAATGAACAAAACTTAAATTCAGAAGAAAAAAACTTAAAAACTATATAAAGTATTAATTGCAAGGACAAACAAATATAATATTTAAAAAATATTGAAGCCAAAAATTAAGTTGTCAAAATCCTTAAAATTACTGATAGATAGCTGGAAAGGTCATCAAATAAAAAGATGAATAATGCAGGCACAAAAAAAATTCCGACATTAAACATTTTAAAAAAGCGACATCTACCAGCAATCCTAATGCCAGCAAAAGTGCATATTATAATCTTTTGAAAAATTACCTTGAAGCCTTAAATGACATGAAAAAGTGCCTAGGGAAATAAACTAGCAAAACTGACACAACACTGAACTATCCTGTACTATAAATTGAATCAGTCAATCAATCAACTGTAAAATACTTTCCTACAGGAAGAGCATCAGTCCCCTATGGCTTTAATGTTGAAGTTGCATTTAAGAAGAAATGTTTAATAAGAAATTAGAATAAGTTAAGAGAGATTTCTTCCAGGGGTGCCTGGTTGGCTCAATTAATTAAGCATTTGACTCTTGATTTCAGCTCAGGTCATGATCTCACAGTTCTACTTGTAATTCTCTCTTTCCTTCTCTCTCTCTGCCTGTCTCCTTTGCAAGTGCTCTCTCTCTCTCAAAATAAATATTTAAAAAGTTTAAAAAACTGATTCCGTCCTGCCCGATGGCTTTAAACGCCATCTTTTCCTTGACTTAGATGGACGGAAACACTGGTTCTCACTGAGTCTATTTCTTAGGATCAACTCTTGGTGAAGGTACTGTGAAGATCTTTGAAAGGACTGTAAAGGGTTTGAAAAGTTAGATAAACTTAGTCGATAACGTAATGGCTGGGTTTGAGAGGATAGACTCTAATTTTGAAAGTTCTACTGGTGAGATAAAATGCTATTAAATAGCACTGAAAGTTACAGAGAAATAATCTGTGAAAGGAGGAGCCGTAGATGTGGCAGGCTTCATTGTCATCTTGTTTTAAGAAATTGCTGCAGCCACTTCAAACTTCGGCAACATTACCCTGAGCACCCAGCAGTCATCAGCTTGGAGACAAGACCTTCCACTGGCAAAAAGACGACAAGTTGTGAAAGTTCAGGTGATGATTAGCTTTTTTAGCAATCAAGTATTTTTTACTTAAGTACACACATTTTTTTAGACATATGCTTAGTAGACTATGGTATATCATAAACATGACTTTTATATGCACTGGGAAACCAAAAATATTTGTTTGACTTGCTTTAATGTGATATTTGCTTTAGTGGAGCAGTCCAGAACAAACTCACAATATCACTGAAGTATGCCTGTATTTGTTTATATTGGCTATTGTTTTGGCTCCATATCCTAATGTAGAATTCTATTTCATTCTATTCATGCTACCTTTCCTTTTGGTGATAAATATCATTTTAAGCCAGAAGCTAAGAATATATCATTTCAAAAGGAAACACAGTTAAGGATATATTCTCTACAGGCAAATATATATAGTAATATGAAAATACATATAATGCATATTATAATCAATATCCACATGTAATATATATATATATATATATATATATATGCTTTCTACTTGAAACTCACTATTTAGTGTTTCATAGTTTTATCTAGAAGATTGCTCTTGGAACAAAACTAAGGGTTTGAGGGATGAGTGGAGGACATTGAAAGCTTTCTCTTCCATCTAGCAATCCATAACATAATCCCAGAGTGAAGGCTATTACTCTACTATTGTTTAGTCCCATGAATCAATCTACAAAAACACCTGAGATTACATTCTGATTGTTAATGGCCTATGGTTACAGCTCATTGTATAATGCTTCTTGTTTTTAATTTTACTCTCCCAAAATTTGATTCATAAGACTATATTTACAATCCTTGAAGTTATCATGCATGCATGGTTCATTGCTATCTAAGTGAGTGAATAGGACATGTTTGGCTAACACTCTGTTTATTTTATTTACTTGGTTGTTAGTGTCATCTTGTCTCTTTATAGGTAGAATTGAGCTTCCCTGTCCTGAACATCTGAGCATTCCTTTTCTAAAATTTGTTTGACATATGTGCACAAGGCAACTTGGATTTCCATCAGGTTTTTATTAGAAATTGTAATGGATTAAAGATCACATATAACTTTGGATATATGTTTTCTCAGGTCAACTTTTAATAGTGCTAATTAGTAATGAATTCTAATGTTGATGACAGGAAATACTGGGTAAAACAAAATTGTTCTATTTAGTGGACCATGCAAAGATTATTGATGTATGGCAATGCCAAACTATTTCCAGGAATGTGAAGAAATACAAAACTTGTTAAGTACTATACTAAACAAGAAAACAGTAAAAACAGATAAAGATAATGAATAAGAGGGCCATTTAACAGATGTCTAATCTCAGTCAGAATGCATGGGGATCAAAATAAAATAAAAGAGTATCAGTTTCATACCTTATACTGTAGTTAAATATCTCCTGTAGGTGAAAATATATTTAAGCTTTAAAATAGTATGTACAGCACTACTGTCAACAATACTAACCCATGGTGGTGGTATGTATTTGTGCACACAAATGTGTTTATATGTGTGTGTGTGTGTGTGTTCATAATCTACTAATAATGAACAAACTGTTGATTTTGTTTATATTCCTTAAGAAGGTCAGTAAATATGATTTTTGTATTTTTGCATGAGAGGATAGCTCTTCAACTCTTCATAGTGTTTCCTTTTCTATTTTTAATTGATTCATAAGATTGTTTTTGTAGTCCTTGAAGTTAAGATTCATGGTTCATTGCTATCTGAGTAAGTACAAGAGGACATTTCTGGCTACATTTAAAAAGCATATATCTCAGGGCTCCTGGGTGGTTCAGTCGGTTGAGTTCCTGGCTTCAGCTCTGATCATGATCTCATGGTTCGTGGGTTCAAATCCCACATAGGGCTCTGTGCTGACAGCTCAGAGCCTGGAGCCTGCTTTGGATTCTGTCTCCCTCTCTCTCTGCTCCTTCCCCACTCATCCTCTCTCTCACTCTTTCTCTCAAACACAAACATTAAAAAAAAACATATATCTCATAATAGATCTTGATCAAGAATAATGACTAAAGAAATTGTTTAAGAATTAGTGGAGATTTTATATGTAAAATGTATATTTAACTGTTGTGTATAGTTTGGTAGGCTTGACATCTAGGATATTTTCTCACCCTTATTCCAAATAGTTGGGGTGCCATTTTAGACCATGGTGGTCAGCTGTACTTCCTGCTATGTAAACTTTACTAGTATGAAAATATGAGCAGATTCTTAGAAAATGTTGACAAATACCTGTAATGACAGGTAATATACATGATATATTTAAGCCTCCTAGTAAATCATAATAAGGAAATCTAAATAGAAAAACCCAGAGTTGATGATGAATAAATATTGAATATTGATCTTTCAATAAAAAGTAGCTTAATATGATATAGCCAACCTCATTGCAAGTGCATATATATATAAATGCTTAGGTTTATAATGAGATGGGGTTAAGGAAAACAACCAGTCATGAATAGGTTCTCTAATACCATATCATTTCTAGTTATAAAGTATTTTTAAGTATAAATATCATTCGGGTGTGAAATTTTAAATGAGCATGACTGAATCAGAAGATGATGAAGTATATGCTTTAAATATTTAATAAACAACAATATATTTTCATGGTAATTTGACACTGATAATATAACATACCTCAATTAGGACTTTTTATTGCTTCAGGTACTGAAGTATTCATCCTTATTTTGAGATGATGGGTTCATAGTCTCTTACTTTAGGGAGATAAACCTAAGTTGAAAATGAAAATGCTTCTTGTAATTATCTGTCCTAATGGCTAAACACTTCAAAATTCTCCTCTTGAATACCAATAGAACATTTAAATAGGTTCTGGAGATATGATAATATTAAAGTTGTCAAGGAAGGTCTATCACAAAGTATGTTTTAGTGTAATTTTCCTTTATTACTATAGTTATTTTGCTTTAAAAGGCAACTTGGGAAGATTTTCCTAATTGTTACTACTAAATACTAATAGTGAACAGACATAATAGTTTTGTTTTTGTATTTGTTACTTAGGTGATAAAAATAACTATTGTATTATTATTTAGAATCACTTATTTAAAAAGTCCTGGGGATTTATTTCGGAGTCTGTGTCTCCCTCTCTCTCTAACCCTCCCCTGTTCACACTGTCTCTCTCTCTCTCCTAGAAATAAATTTAAAAAAAAAAAAAGTCCTGGGGATAAACAGGTAAAGAGGATTCCATTTAAATTATAGTTTGTACCTCACTTGATAAGGTTTTGTAGCTTTATTTTTTTCACCTGGCAACCATTCTATAGTATGAAAGATAAATAAAATTACAACAAACAAAACATAGCCTCATTTATTTACTGACTAGCCACAGAGATTTGACTTAAATATTTTCCATTTAACTATAAAAGAAAGGACCACTTAACATAGCAAGCAAGTTTATCAATTAAGGAGTAATTCATGTTTACTATTTAACTGACAAATTTTTCTCTCCTTTTGAAATAATTAGTTAGCTTCTGTATTATCCTATAAGTTAAAATTTTGATAGAAATTTTGCTTTCAAATTTTGTCACCAAGCTGTTAGGTCTTAAATAATACGTGATAACTTGTTTTCTTATAGCACGGCTTCTCACTCTATCATTTTTCCTAATAAAATCATAAATTGTTCAAAACACATTAAAATACATTAGAACGCTATTATGCTATTTAAACTATTTAGTATGAATTTATTCGTTTTCATAATGAGGATAAATGAGTGTTTGACTTAAATTTCAACTTTAACTTGTGTGTCTGCAATAGAGTTTATCCCAAGATAGGAATTTTTCTTTTTTACAAATAAGAACTCTGTTATAATTAATAGACATTTGCTGTGTATTAGGATGAATTTTTTACTTAAACCATTTGATCTGTCAGGTGTTAATAGGCAAATGCTAAACATACTTGTGTGCTTTCCAATTCCCCTTTGTTTATTTTCTTCATCTCTATCAGCTGTAGGCATAATTAAGGGAAAGCCTTTGCAAAATTATTTTTTTATACAATTACAGTGAGTTTTAGCAGATTGTTCTTTAAAAAGATATATATACATATTTATACATATATGTACATACTGTATACATATGTATTTTCTGAATTAGGCTAGTCATATTTTATTGTCAGTTTTCAATATAAGTAAGAGGTTTTTTTGAATTGCTTAATGCTGCCTATCATACCTCTGTTTAATATATTGCATCTTCAATAGCAATGTAGAATTATTTCTTATGGGAAATAGGAATCTACCAAAAAAACATAACTGTTCTTTCTTGTTAATTCATATCACACTACTGAATTTTTATAAAGCCTGGCCAGTTTATTAGTGATTAATAATGTTTTCATATAAGCAAGCTAAATACTAACTGTAAGGTAGCAACATATCACTTATACCAAGCACCAAACCACAGCTCTCTTTTTTTTTTTTTTTAAGGTTTTTTTTTTTTTTTTATTTCTAGAGAGAGAGAGAGCGTGAGCAGGGGAGGGTCAGAGAGAGAGGGAGTCACAGACTGAAACAGGCTCCAGGCTCCGAACTGGCAGTCAGCACAGAGCCCGACATGGGGCTCGAACCCACGAACCGTGAGATCATGACCTAAGCGAAAGTCAGACGCTTAACCGACTAAGCCACCCAGGCGCCCCAACCACAGCTCTCTTTTAATGTAAGTTGCTTTTGTATGCATACACACACCATAATGAAATAAAGAGGAATTTTGCCAATGATAGTATCAAAAAAGGAAAGGGAGAAACATTCTTTGATTATTTTATTTATTTAATATTTTAAAATTGAGGTATAATTGACATGTAACATTATAATTGTTTCAGGTTACAATATGATTTGGTATTTGTACATATTGCAAAAATGATAATCACAAGTTAACATTCATGACCTTACATAGTTAAAATTATTTTTCTTGTAATAAGAAATTTTATTAGCAATGTTCAGTATGCGATCTAGTTTGTTAACTATAATCATCTTTCTGCACTTCACATCCCCATGACCATTTTTTTGTAACTTGGAGTCTGTGCCTTTTGACCCTCTTTACCCATTTATTCTAACTCCCTACCTTCTATTCTCCGTATTTGAGATTGGTTTTTATTTGTTCTGTTTTTGTTTTCATTTTTGCTTTTGTTAGATTACACATATAAAAGATCAAATGTTTTTCTTCTTTCTCTATCTCAATTATTTCACGTAGAGGTCCATAAACAGAATGTATTTGAGGTCCATCCCTGTTGTTACAAATAACAGTATTTCATTTTTATGGATAAATAATATTTGTGTGTGTGTGTGTGCAGTTGTGTATCACAGTTTATTTACCCATTCATCTGTTGATGGACACTTAGATTGTTTCTATATCTTGGCTATTGTAAATAATACTGCAATGAACATAAGGGTGCATATATCTTTTTGAGTATGATTTCATTTTCTTCACATAAATACTCAGAAGCAGAATTGCTGGACCACATGATAGTTCTAGTTATTATTTTTTGAGGAACTCCAGTACTGTTTTTCAGAAGGAATGTGCCAGTTTATATTCCAATCAACAGTATAGGAGTTGCCATTTCTCCACATCCTCACCAACACCTGTTATTTCTTGTCTTTTTGGTAATACCCATCCTAACTAGTGTGAGGAAATATCTCATTGTGGCTTTTGTTTACATTTCCCTAATGGTTAATGATGGTTGAATATCTTTTCCTGTGCTGCTTGACTATCTGAACATCTTTTTTGGGAAAATGCCTATTCAGGTTTTCTGCCCATTTTTTAATTAGGTTGTTTGTTTTTTGATATTGAGTTATAGGAATTATTTATGTATTTTGTATATTAATCCCTTATCAGGTACAAGATTTGCCACTATGTTCTCTCATTCAGCATATTGACTTTTCATTTTGTTGATGGTTTCCTTTGCTGTGCAGATTTTTAGTCTGATTAGTCCCACTTGCTTATTTTTGCTTTTTTTTTTTCTTTTCCTTTTAGTGATAAAGAAATTATTGGTGAAAAAAAGGAAATTATTGGTATTTTAAGGTTTAAGCCCTATGTTCAAATCTTGAATACCTTTGTGTATAGTGTAAGCTAGTGGTCCAGTTTCATTCTTTTAAGTAGCTGCTCAGGTTTACAAGCACCATTTTTTTAAAAAGAGGATGTTCTTTGTACACTTGTATCTTGGTTCCTTTGCCATATTTTAATTGATCACATATGTGTGGGTATATTTTTCAGCTCTCTATTAGGTTACATTAATATGTATCTGTTTTTATGCCAGTACCATACTATTTGATTACTATAGCTTTGTGGTATAGTGGAAATTACAGCTTTGTTCTTTTTTCTCAAGGTTACTTTGGCAATTTGGAGTATTCTTGATTCCTGAAATTTTAGGATTTTTTTCTGTGAAAAATAACAATTTTAATCCTTCCAATCTGTGAGCATCGATTTCTTTCCATTTATTTATGTCTTCTTCAATTTATTTTATTTTATTATTTTATTTTACTTTATTGGTTTTTTTTTGTTTGTTTGTTATTTTGAGAGAGAGACTGTGAATGGGGGGAAAGGAGAGAGAGAGAGAGAGAGAGAGAGAGAGAGAGAGAATCTTAAGCAAGCTCCATGCTCATCACAGAACTGAATGCAGGGCTCAATCCCATAACCCTGGGATCATGACCTGAACTGAAATCAAGAGTGAGCAACTCAACAGACTGACACACCCAGGTGTGCCTTCTTCAAAATCTTTCAGTAATGCCTTGTAGTTTTTAGTATATAAGTCTTTTATATCTTTGATTAAGTTTATTTCTAGATATTTTACTTTTTTCATGAAATTATAAAAGATTTTTTCTTAATTTCTATTTCTGATAATTTGGTATTAATGTATAGAAATATAACAGATTTTGAATATTGATTTTGTATCCTACAACTGTACTGGATTCTTTTATTCTAACAATTTTCTGGTATATCTTAAGGATTTTCTATATATAATATCATGTCATCTTCAAATACTAACAGTTTTTTATCCTTTCCAATTCGGATGAATTTTATTTCTTTGTCTTTTTTAATTGGTCTAGCCAGAACTTATAATACTATGTTGAATAAAAGTCCTAAGAGTAGGGATCCTTGTCTTATGTCTGATTTTAGAAGAAAAGCTTTCAGCTTTTCACCATTGAATATCATGTTAGCCCTGAGCTTGTCATATATGGTCTTTGTTATGTTGAGGTATGTTATTTCTATAATTACTTTGTTAAGAGTTTTTAATCATTAATGGATGTTGAATTTTGTCAGACCCTTTTCCTCAGCTATTGAGATGACCATATGATTTTTATTTTTTATTTTGTTAATGTGATTAATCAATAGTATCACATTGATTAATTTGTGATTATTGAATTATTCTTTCATCCCTGGAATAAATCCCACTTGATCATGGTGTGCGACATTTTTCATGTTTTGTTGAGTTTAGTTTGTTAATATTTTGTTGAAGATTTTTCATCTATGTTAATCAGGTTATTGGCTTGTATTTTTATTTTCTTGTGGTGTCCTGGTTTGATTTTGTTTTCTGAGTTATGCTGGCTTTCTAAAAAATGAGTTTGGAAAGATTCACTCTTCTATATTTTAGAAGAGTTTACCAAAGAAGAATTTGTATTAATTATTTTCTGAATGTTTGGTAGAATTCATTAGTGAAAGTGTCTGGTTCTGGACTTTTGTTTTTTGGGAGCTTTTTGATTACTGATTCAATGACTTTACTAGAATTGGGCTATTCAGATTTTCTATTTCTTCGTGATTTGGTCTTGGTAGTTTGTGTATTTCAGGACTTTTTCAATTTCTTGTAGGTTTTTCAACTTGTTGGTGTCTAATTGTTCATAGCAGTCTTTTATGATTCCTTGTGTTTCTTTGGTATCAATTGTAATGTCTCCTTTTTCATTTCTGATTTTATTTATTTGACCCCTTTCTTTTTTCTTGATGAGTTTTGCTAAAGGTTTGTCAATTGTTTTTATTTTTTCAAAAAGCCAGGTGCTAGTTTCATTGATCTTTTCTATCATCTTTTTAGTCTTTATGTCACTTATTTCTGCTGTGATCTTTGTTATTTTCTTTTCCAATTTTGGACTTTGTTCCACCATTTTTAGTTATTTGAGGTGTAAAGTTTGGTTGTTTATTTGAGATCTTGTCTTGTCTCTTGAGTTAGGCATTTATTTTTATGAAAGTCTCTTAGAACTGCTTTTGTTGGATTCCATTAATTTTGTCATGTTGTATTTCCATTTTAACTAGTCTCAAAGTAGTTTTTAATTTGTCTCCGATTTCTCCTGTGATCCATTCATTTGTTTTACCATGTTGCTTAATCTTCACGTATCAGTTATTACTCAGTTTTCTTCTGTAATTAATTTTTAGTTTTGTACCACTGAGGTCAGAAAAGAAGGTTGCAATGATTTCAGCTCTCTTAAATTTATTAAGACATTTTTTTGTGATCCGTCTAGGAGAATATTGCAGGTGTATTTGAGAGCAATGTATATTCTTTTAGGATTGAATGTTTTGTATATATTTGTTGAATACATCTGGTCTATTGTTACATTTAAGACTGTTATTTCCTTATAGATTTTCTGTATGGATGATCTCTTAAGTAGGGTATTAAATTGGGGTACTAAAATTGTATTGCTGATTATTTCTCTCTTTAGATCTATTGATATTTGCTTTATATATTTAGATGTTTCTATGTTGGGTACACGAATATTTACAAATACCAGGAAAAAAATGCTGGCACCCACCAGATACAGGGAGAGCAGAAAGTTGATGCCTTCCAGTCTCTGTCCCTGAGGATTGATATTCCAGTAGGCTATTAGAATTTTTTATTAAATTAGATGCTTGCATCTCAGGCCAATGCTTCAATATAAGCAAATGAGCCTCTTTCCCTTAACATATGAACATGATTTTTTTTGCCCCTGAGCTGGGCCTTGGGTTGAGTGAGTCTTAAAGCATTAGCCCTCTAGGAGCCTTTTCTCATTTGCAATAATCTTTGGTCTGATAGATATGAATCCTATTGGTTTTTAAAGCAGGATATTTTGGGGGATTTTATTTCAGGTGAAGTTCTTAAAAGTTGAGTTGCCCCAAAAAACAGACACATAGACCAATGGAATAGAATTGAGAACTCAGAAGTGGACCCAAAAATATACAGCCAACTCATCTTTGACAAAGCAGGAAAGAATATCCAATGGAAAAAAGACAGCCTCTTTAACAGATGGTGCTGGGAGAACTGGACAGCAACATGCAGTAGAATGAAACTAGATCATTTTTTCACACCATGCACAAAAATACGCTCAAAATGGATAAAGGACCTGAACGTGAGACAGGTTACCATCAAAACCCTAGAGGAGAAAGCAGGAAACAACCTCCTTGACCTCCACCACAGCAACTTCTTGACACATCCTCAAAAGTAAGGGAATCAACAGCAAAAATAAACTATTGGGATGTCATCAAGATTAAAAGTTTCTGCACGGCAAAGGAAACAATCCACAAAACTAAAAGGCAACCAACAGAATGGGAAAAGATAGTTGCAAATGACATATCAGATAAAGGGTTAATATCCAGAATCTATAAGGAACTCACCAAACTCCACACCCGAGAAACAAACAACCCAGTGAAGAAATGGGCAGAAGATATGAACAGACACTTCTCCAAAGAGGACATCCAGATGGCCAACAGACACATGAAACGATGCTCAGCATCCCTCCTCATCAAGGAAATACAAATCAAAACCACACTGAGATACTACCTCATGCCAGTCAGAGTGGCTAAAATGAGCAAATCAGAGAACTCTAGATGCTTACAAGGATGTGGAGAAATGGGCACCCTCCTATGCTGTTGGTGGGAATGTAAACTGGTGCAGCCCCTCTGGAAAACAGTGTGGAGGTTCCTCAAAAAACTAACAATAGAACTCCCCTATGACCCAGCAATAGCACTGCTAGGAATTTACCCAAGGGATATAGGAGTGCCGATACATAGGAGCACATGTACCCCAATGTTCATAGCAGCACTCTCAACAATAGCCAAAACATGGAAAGAGCCTAAGTGTCCATCAACGGATGAATGGATCAAGAAGATGTGGTTTATCTATATGATGGAGTACTATATGGCAATGAGAAAGAATGAAATCTGGCCATATGTAGCAACATGGATGGACCTTGAGGGTGTTATGCTGAGTGAAATAAGTCAGGCAGAGAAGAACAAATACCATATCTTTGCACGTATAAGAGGAATTTAACAGAGGACCACTGGGAAGAAGAAGGGGGGAAAAGTAGGGAAGGGGGAGAGAGGCAAACCACGAGACACTCTTGAATGCTGAGAACAAACAGGACTGATGGGTGTGGGGGAAGGGGAGGAGTGGGGAGATGGGCATGGAGGAGGGCACTTGTGGGGATGAGCACTGGGTGTTATATGGAAACCAACTTGACAATAAACTATTTGTAAAAAGAAAATAAAAGTTAAGTCGCCCCAAATGAGGTTCAAACTGTTCAGTCCTCAGGGGGAAGTTTTGGTCTTGAGTTTGCTCCTGATTGCAGTTTGCCATGCTGGGTTGGCTTTATCATGAGATTATGTCCCTACCTGCTTCAATGTTGTTTTCTTCCTACTTGTGCAGTGTGTAGTTATTGTTCAGCAAATCTTTAGGTTTCTTGTTCTTTCCAGAGGAAATTGCTCATATGTAGCTGTGGGTTTGGTATGTCTGTGGGAGGACATAAGTTCAGGCTCTTCCTATGTTGCTATATTGAACTTATACACATTCTTTGATTGATTTAATTGGTGTTTATCAAGTACATAAGATAGAAAGATACTGTGCCAAATACTGTTAGTAATCCAAATAAAAGGAGCATACAAATTTCTGTTTTTGGGATATGACAGGCTGAACTATTATAACTGACTTTCTGACTGAAAATGCAAAGAATAAAATTACTAGACTATAGTTCTAAAATATTCCTGATAAGATGAAGAAAATGAGGTATCATTATATTCCAGGATATTTATGATAGAAACATCCATCTATTGCACTGGTAACATGGTCATAAGGGACTGTAAGGAAACCTGCCAAAACTTTGCCTGGAGGGAGTGTATTTTTCTTATCCTCGAAAGCAAACATATATGCATTCTGCTATTGAGAGAGACTTATTCTCTATGTTCCAAAGCTATTTAGTATACAAATATTATTGAAAAACTTATCCAAATCAGAAGCTGTTAATGCCTTAGATTAGAAAAAGAAATATGAGAGACTTATGGAAATTTGTCTCTCAACAGTACTTCCTAATGACAAGTCTTCTTCAATTATTATTTTTGTTTGTCTGTAGGTGTATGCTTTTACCCTGCTAGCTATCTCACCATGCTTTATTTATCTTTGTACTTTACTGTTTTCTTTAAATGTTTATATATTTATTTAGAGAGAGAGAGTGCACCCATGCACATGATCAGCAGAGGGGAAGAGAGAAAGAGAAAGAGAGAGAGAGAGAGAGAGAGAATACCAAACAGGCTCTGTGCTGTCAACATGCTTGACACAGGGATTAGTCTCATGACTGTGAGATCATGACCTGAGCCTGAATCAAAAGTTGGACACTCAACTGACTGAGTCACCCAGCCACCCCTGTATGTTATTGTTTTAATTATATTTGTTTCTAGTTGTATTGTTGCTGCTGCTAGTGTTGTTGCTATTATTATATATCCTCTTGATTTGTCTGAGCTCTTTGGATCTTTGATTTTATGTCTTTTATTTCTTTTGAAAAATTCTCACCCATTATCTTTTTTTAAATTTTTCATTCTTTTTTAATTTATTTTTGAGAGAGAAACAGTGAGACAGTACGAGCAGGTGAGTAACAGAGAGAGAGGGAGACACAGAATACAAAGCAGGCTCCAGGCTCTGAGCTGTCAGCACAGCGGGGCCTGAACTCACGAGATGCAAGATCATGACCTAAACCAAAGTCAGATGCTCAACCGACTGAGCCACCCAGGAGCCCCACCCATTATCTTTTAAAATACTCTTCTACCATATTCTTTCTTTACTTTGACAGGATTTCAATTATACTTATGTCAATCCATTGGAAATTCCCCTATAGTCCTTGGCTGCTATGCTCTGTTTAAGTCTCATTTTTTTTCTCTCAAATAATTTTTATTTATTATTTTTCAATTATACTCAATTTTGAAAATTTATTTTAACTATCTTCAAGTTCACTATTTGTTCATTTATGTTCATTCTACTGATAAGTGTAACAAAGGTATTCTTCATCTTGTTGCTATATTTTTCATTTTTTAATAGAATTGAAAAGTTTTATATAATAAGACTATATGGAATTCACATTTAGATATAACATGCTTTTCTTGTAAATATGAAAACATAATTCTTATTTCAAGAGAAATAGGAGCTTATCAAGAATTCCAGATAGGATGGAAACTGTTCTGAAAGCTTGGAAATAAGGAGCAAAGTGTTTTCAAGTGTAATCATGCTAAGGAAAGAAATATGTTGGAGGCATGGGCCTTAAACAAGAAGTTACTTTCTTCACATGTCCTTATAAAGACATTTGAGAAAAGCTGAAGGTGAGTAGAGTTGTAGATTGAAGGGCAAAGAAACATTGGAAACAATGCTTTTTATTTTCATAGGTTTATAGAACTGAAGAGGTAACTATTTTCCTGGAATTCTTTCAAAAGCTCAAAAGTCAAGCAAAGAAAGATAAACACTGTATGGTATCTTTTATACACGGAATCTTAAAAAATATAAACCATCATAAATAGTCAGACTCATAGACACAGATCATAGAAAAATGATTGCTAGGGCCTGGGGTTTGGGGGAATGGAAGAAAGAGGCAAAAGGGTACACACTCTTAGCTATAAGGTGTATAAGCTCTGAAGATCTAATGTAAAACCTGTGACTGTGGTTGTTAACACTATATTTAATATATATATATTGAAATTTGTGAGACTAGAACTTAATTATTCTCCAACACACAAAAAATCAAATCACCATGATATACTGTACTTTAAATATTTTGTAATTTTATATGTCAATTATATCTCAATAAAGCTGAAATTAAAAAAATACAACAGAGTTAAGAGCAAAAAACAAAACCAAAAACAAGCCAACAAACAGAGAAACCAGCTTCATTAGGGCCAGACACAAGAACAAGGGAGAGCCAGAGATGATTTGAATCTTAATGAAACTGAAACACTGCCTTGACCTGGCACAATGTATTATTGATAGGGCTAATCAGTTCTTTACTCTGTCTGATTTGATTGTGATTTCTTTTTTTAAATGTTTATTTATTTTGAGAAAGAGTGAGAGTGAGACTGGGGGAGGGGCAAAGATAGAGAGGGAGAGAGAGAATCCCAAGCAGACTCTACACTATCCAACACTGGGCTGGAATTTATAGATCGGAAGAGCACACGTGAGTGAGAGTGAGACTGGGGGAGGGGCAAAGATAGAGAGGGAGAGAGAGAATCCCAAGCAGACTCTACACTATCCAACACTGGGCTGGAATTTATAATCCGTGAGATCACGACCTCAGCTGTAATCAAGGGTCAGTTGCTTAACCGACTGAGTCACCCAGGCACCCCTATTGTGATTCTCATTACCATACTTCTTTTTTTTTTTTTTAAATGTTTTATTTATTTCTAGGAGAGACAGAGAGAGACAGCGTGAGCAGGGGAGGGTCAGAGAGAGAGGGAGGCACAGACTGAAACAGGCTCCAGGCTCTGAGCTGGCAGTCAGCACAGGGCCCGACGCGGGGCTCGAACCCACGAACCGTGAGATCATGACATAAGCGAAAGTCGGACGTTTAACCGACTAAGCCACCCAGGCACCCCTCCCCTTACCATATTTCTTAAAAGAAACATGTACTAAAAAGCTTATAAAATCTTTACCTGAAAAGGAGAAATGTGAATGTTTTTCAATTGTTTTGAGAAGTAAACATTTGATACCAAAGCTGAGAACATGTGTGAAAGGAAAATTACAGGCCTATTTTTTCTTGAATATGGTACACATAATCTCATTAAAAATGACACAAATAAAATTTAATGAATAAACCTTGATAAAAATAACAAAATGTAATTTATTCCATAAACAAAAGATTGGTTTAAAATTTGAAGGTTAAAAAAAATCCAATGCAAACACAAACAGAAGAGTAAAAAAAAACATTCATTTCAAAAGGCTGCACAAAATTATTATTATTAATGTTTATTTACATTAATAAAAAGAGAGAGAGGGAGACATGGAATCCAAAGCAGTCTCCAGCCTCTGAGCTCTGAGCACAGAGCCCCACACGGGGGTCAAACTCACAAACTGTGACCTCATGACCTGAGCCTAAGTCGGACACTTAACAGGCTGAACCACCCAAGTGACCCACTGCAAAAAATTATTTTAAAAGATTAATATTCAATGAATGTAAGAACTCAAAAACTTAGAAATAGATGAAAATATCTTCAAATTAATAAAGGATAGAAGAGAGAATTTATCCCTAGTAAGCTTTGTACTGAACTATTATCTGAGGTTAAAAAAAATCAAATACATCCATAAATACTGGTTGTATTCAACACTGACCAGTAGGATTCAAAGGGAAGGAAAAAATAAAACTGTCTCACTTTTAGGTAACATAATCCCCCTAAAGATACAGAAAACTACTATATTTAATAAGTAAATCTGATAAAGTTATAAAGTCAAAATTTTGAAAAAATATATTTTACTTTCTATATGCTGGCTAGTGAGAAAATATATTGAAATGCTAGGTTTATTAATTACGAGAAAATTTTAAAGATGTGAACAGCTTCTACTTTGAAAGACATACTGTTGAAAGAAATTGGAGATCTCAATAAATGGAGGAATGTACCATGTTCATGGCTTTGAACACTTAATGTTGTGAACATGTCAGTTAACCCCAAGAGACATGAATTTAATGGAAGTACAGTTAAAAATCTTAACTTTTTGTGGAGAAATTGACAACCTGGTTTTGAATCATAAAAAAATGAAAAGAATTCAGAATAATCAGGACAATTTTGAAGAACAAACTGAAGATATCATAAAAACACATTAATATTTAAATACTTTATAAGTATAGCAGTTAAGAAAATGGATTGGAGCAAAGGTGAAAATAAGAACAAATTATAGAATTTAGGATTAATCTCTAAGATTTGTACATTTATCAGATAGACTTTTTAATAAATAGTTCTGGGCAAATTGGGTATCTATGAAAAATAATAATTTTGAAAATTACTTTTTATCATACACACACAGTTATGCTGAAATATAAGGATAAAGAAGAAAAGCAATTTCAGATGCTGTAAAATCTTGGACTATGAGTAACTTGGTCTGTGAGTGTTCTTCAAGACAAGCAAACATTTTAATAAATTTTAACTCGATAAATGAGCAATATTTTCAATAAAGTAGTATGTGATTCCTAATGTCATATGATCACAAGTGATCCAATAGTTCTTGAAATTCCCTTTGATATTACAAGCATGTTTTCAGAATGAATTATGCTTGCAAACCAAGGTTTTACTACACTTTTAGACTTAATTTGAATAGAAAAAACAAAATTTTAGGAGAAAACAGGTAACTTTGTTGCTTGGAATTGACAAAGATTTCTCATATAAAACTAACAGTAAAATAATATTTCAAATTGCACTTATTTATATGTTTCATATAACTTAAGTTACTCACACAAATATACCTAAAATATATAAACTATATTTAAATATATTATTCAAAATCAGCCATTAAGAGACTACAAAGAAAAAGTGTCAGAATTGAAAATATTAGCTTTAGATATTCAGCAAAGAATTCATGTCCAGTATTTGTATTTACAAATTTCAAAAATTAATAAGAAAAACATTAAAATATATTGGATTAAAAATTAATTAATTGGATTTTTAAAAAGACTTGAGCAATCACTTCACAAAAAAGAAATATCTAAATGGCTAATAAAAGTACAAAAAGGTGATGAACGTCATTAGTCATCATAATCAGTGGCTCTACACAGTCATCATAATGGATACAATGAGAAAGGCAGGAAATACCAATGGTCAGAAAAGATGTGGACTTACTGAAATTTTGATTAACTGCTGATGGAATCTAGATTACTCTGGAGAAACTGTGGCCTTATTTGACAAAACTCAATTTGTGTATACCCTGTGTGACCTATGAATTATACTCCTAAAAGTCCGAGATAAATGTATATATTGCATAATCAAAGACATGTACTGAAATGTTCTTAGTGACACTAAAACTCCAAAATTACAGGAGAGGCTGGGTGGCTCAGTCAATTAAGTGGCCAACTCTTGATGCCAGATTAGGTTAATGATCTCTGGGCTTGTGGGATGGAGACCCACCTCTGGCTCTGTGCTGACAGCATGGAGCCTGCTTGGGATTCTCTCTCTAACCACCTCTCATTGCCCTTCAACCCAGCCATCAAATAAATAAATAAACTTAAAAAAATCCAAAATTATATATATCCAAAATTCCATCAACAGTACAATGGATAAATAGTCTTATAATCAAACAATAGTGCATAGTCCATGTCTTTGATAATGAGCAATATACAACTACACGGAATAAGACAGATAATGAGAGACAAAGTTGTATGGCCACAGAGCCTCATTTCCTTTTTCTTTTTCGTTGCTTAATGCAGAACTGGTCAAACTGAACTAATGTCAGCATTCTTATCTGGTGGAGCCCTTTCCCGAGCCTTAGTATGCAATCCTTAATACTCCATGTACACATTCCCAAATGCTGGTCCTGAGCAAGAGATCCGGCGATATATTTCTTGTTACTTTAGGAAACCAGGTGTTTCCTAAGGCCTATGTGGCCAGTAATTCACAAGTGTACTCCTTTGTCTGTGTGAGGCTCGCTCTCGTTCTTGAAATATGTCTCACCTCAAATCTCTTTTAGCTAGAATCTTGACTGTGGTGTGCAAGGATCATATTCGCCCAACCAGTGCTGTGGAATAATCAGAGTTAGGAGGACTGCGGGCATTCTGCTACTTGTCTGTTTTAATCTTCCTTCTCCTGCCCCACAAAAATTTGTTATATTTGTAGCATATGGTGCCAATGGTGTGCATCCAGCATCTTATTGCATGACAAATCTCACAAACATAATACTGAGTGAAAGAAGACTTGTACAAAAGCCTATGTCTCCTTTTATATAAAATCAGGTAAACATCTATGCCTTTATAAGCATCATAATGTTTCACTGAGGGCTAATGACGGAAAGAATCAGAGGGGAAAGCGCTTCTGTGGTGCTGATAGTGGCCTATTTTTGTCAGATTTTATTTACTTGGATTTATTCAGTTTATGAGAATTCATTGAATTTCAATCTAATGATGCTTACGTGCAGTTCCTGAAAGTGTATGTCCATATTTGAAAAAAAAAAAAAAAAAGCACACCAATGCATCATCATCAGAAACATTCAGTTCATTGAAGTATTCATAATATATATAGCTGTTTTTATATTTCACACTAAGTTTGTGACAAAGCTAGGTAACTTCAAATAAAAATAATTAATTTCCAGATAATGTTTATACAAACAATATGCATGTTTAATTAGTTATTTTAAATGTGTTTATTTTTCATATAACCTACTGCCTACTAAAGCTCCAGTGAGGAGATAACTAGCTATTAGAGGAGGCATCCAAGTGGACATTAGGAATTTTTGAAACTTCCGTGAGGATTTTATAAACTTAAGTCGTGTTAAATGTTTTAATATTTATTAGTCAGGAAAATGATTAGAGTTCATAAATCAGTATATAGAAGAATCAAGGTCTGTCACTCAAGCACAGTCCTCTAGTAGAGATTTACATAGCTCAATAACATTTGCATATTTATTTTGGAGTGTCTCTAAGATGCATATTGAAGTTGAATGCACCAGCTTTGTCATCATACAAAGGAAAATTTGTGTTCTATCAATTACTATACCACCTTATGCTCTTTTTTTCCCCTTTTTTTTGGCATTAGGTTATCTCATTTGTCAAGTAATAGCTCTTGCTTTGAAGGATTAAATGAACTGTTATTTATAGAACATGATTTTTTTTTAAGTGCTTCAAAAGATCATTGTTTATCAAGGGAATCAGAAGACTTGAGAGTATTAGATATCATATGCTGTGACTGTTATGGAAATATATTAAAATATTTATTATTAAATAATTTTTATGATAGTTTGAGATGCTGTCTATATCAACCACTGGAAATGACTCTAGTAATTGTAATAACTGTATGTGAAAGAAAACTATATATTAACTATTATAAGCTATTATTTAAAAGTAAAAATAAGAGTTGCAGTTGTATAGAAATATACTATTCAACCTTTTTGAGGAGAATAGAAATATTTAGTTCTAACTTATTCATTTAAATACTTCAGTTTGGACACTAAGTGTACATCTTGTGTCTCATCTACTCTTAAAATATTGACAAATAGATTGGATTAGTTGGTTCTAATATAATATCCTTTGCTAGACACACTTCATTCACCTTGGACAATTCAGAATATATTGTAAAATAAGAGTTTGAGAGTCTATTATTACTAAGTTTTAGAAGAGTAAAACAGTAGAAAAGTGGATTAATATGAAAAACATTTAACTGAAATCAAATGTATGAAGGATTTATCCTATCTCAGTCTTCTATATGAAATCTGAAGGTATCTAATACAAGGAATAAGAATTATTACCTTGTTTGCACAGTGCATTCAAGTATGGCCAAGATGAAAAGGAAATAACCAAGATTTAAGAAATCAAAGATATTTAACTATTTCAAAAACAAATGCTTCCTAATTATACTCTTTTAACTTATAAAATTGAATTATAAATTTTAGAACAGGTTATAAAGAATATTTATATCATCTCTGTTAATATTAAAATTAAAGAGTGTAAATGCAGTGTACTGTGTTTTATTTATTTTAATAATAAAAGCATAGCAGCAAGACTGTAAATTTGATTGTTAGAAATTAATCATTGAAATGATAAGAGAGTTTTAATATGACTGAAAAATCAGTTATTTGGGCCAATAAACCGTCCAAAGTGTCTTATTTACTCTGCAATGACCACAATTATATTTATGTATATTCATGAACTAGCTGCCTAATACCCAGGAAGTTTTGTTTAGTAACTCAAACCTTAATATATTGACTGAAATATACACATTGGTTAGCTAGCAAAAACTGTGAACATTATAGTTTTTAAAATATATAGATAATCACTAATGTATTTGTTTTTATGGCTCTCCTTAAGATAGCCCTTTTTATTTTTTTTTTGGTCTGTCAAATTCAATAACATATAACTTCAAGCATATATAATTATTACCTGACAATAAAACTTCAGGAGGAATAGAGGAAGGACAGCCATTGAAGGGGACTCTTAACTCTAAAATATTGTCACTTGTTTGGAGTTTTAAATGTTTTGACCTTCATGGCAGGATACAAATCCCATCTGTTTATCCAAATGTTTACTTGAAAGTGGTGATTTGGAGTGAACACTTTTCGGGAAGTACTTAGATTGGTTAGGAGATTTTATCATGTAATTTGATATTCTGAAGGAGAGTGCTGTCAGAATTAAACAGCATTTTTAATTATGTGAAGATTTTAATGTTAAAAATAATTCCACCTTAGTAATTAGATGAAGAATATTAAACTAATGAAATCTAAATGTTATTTTATGAATTGTTGCAATATTTGGGTTACATTAAAATAAATAATTGAATTATGATTTGTTTAGTTATGTTTTCAGAAAATAAGGGAAATTCTATGATAATCTGTTTTTATTTAATAAATCTGAGATTGCTTATTTGCATACTTTTGATTTTTAATAATGATATTAAATACAGATTATGAAAAATAATATATTCTTCAAACACATAATTATCTGTATTTTAAACACTGGAATAACCTTTAATAAGAATAGATATACACAAAGGTATTTTGAAAATATGCCTGACAATCACTATGTATTCTTTTTAATCATATAGTGGATTGATTTAGCTTCACAAATTATCTTAGATAATGTATGAGTTTAGAAGTGAAGTATTGGTATATTTCAAAAAGATCAAACATTTCACTAGTGGTTGACTTGTGCGTGGAATCAAATTTTTTGACTCATGATTTCTGAAATTTCAGACTAAACTGAGACAAACTCAAGTTGGCAAACTTCTTCAAATAATGGACAAAAATGAAAATAAAAATATAAGGAAAAGATTTATTCATCTATGCATTTATCATGAATTATTAATATGGGTCACATGTATGAATATGCCATATTCCAGAGAGTCAAGGTCTTAAAATTCTGATAAGTTTAAATATGTGCATAAATAATTCTAATATAAATTAAATATAACTATCAATATAAATTAAATTAAATTTATTGAGTCCTAATTTTGTGCCAAGAACTTTTCTAGGCATGGTGTCTTTCCTAAAGAACAATGTGTATTATAAAAATGTTATTGAAATGTTATTGTTGTTATTGAAAGATTATATATTGTGTTATATAATTATATGTTATTGATATAATATGTCATATTATAATTATATTATACTAATTATATTAATATTATTATAAGTATATTTGTTAAAAGTGATTAAAGATTAAAATAGTAAATATTGATTCATAGTAAATATTGATGATACTGATAAAAAGATTTTCATAGAAACTTTAAAATTTGAGCTGGACCTAGACAGATGTGAAACATGTAAAGAAGGTAATAAAGGAATATATACCAAATTTTAGGAACACATCAAGCAAATATGGTGATATGGGAAAAGTCTAAGTCATGTTTGAGAAATTAGTGGTAGTCTAATATATCAGAAGACAGGGCATGTATAGAAGATGAGAGTTAAAGAGAAGACAAAATCCAGGCTGTGAAGAGATCATGGAAAATGTTCATTATGATGCTTAGAATATTTTCTATATTTGGTAAGATTCAATAAATATATTTGACAAAGTAGTGCATTTGTATAATTCATGTCACAGTAGAGAAGGAATAAGTACAACTGAGAATTATGTAAGATTATTTAGAAATGCAAATAAATAGTTAGGAGGGCCCTAATTTCTGTTGACAGTAATGAAAATGGAAGTTATATTATGGGCAAAAGAGATATTTTGCAGGAAGAATAAGCAAGTTAATGACTTAACAAAAGGGAGTGGGCAGAGGTTAATACCAAGAACCATGCAATGGCACCTGGGTGGCTCAGGCAGTTAAGCATCTGACTCTTGGTTTTGGCTCAGGTCATCATCTCCCAATTTTGTGAGTTCAAGCCCCATGTTGGGCTCAGTGCTGGAAGCACGGAGCCTGCTTGGGATTCTCTCTCTCTCTCTCTCTGCCCCTTCTCTGCTTGCCTATTCTCTGTCTCCCAAATTATAAACAAACAAACAAACAAACAAACCATATACACCGAGCCTGACTAATCCACAGGCTGGACCATGAGAATGGAGAATGCCCTTTTTACGTGCTGCTGGATTCGATTTGCAAGGCTCTTGTTGAGGATTTTTGCATCCGTATTCATCAAGGATATTGGCCTGTAGTTCTCTTTTTTTGCTGGATCTCTGTCTGGCTTGGGAATCAGAGTGATGCTGGCTTTATAAAATGAATCCGGGAGTTTTCCTTCTATTTCTATTTTTTGGAATAGCTGGAGAAGAATTGGGATTCTTTAAAACAGAATTAATTCTGTTTTAAATGTCTGGTAGAATTCCCCAGGGAAGCCATCAGGTCCAGGGCTCTTGTTTGTTGGGAGACTTTTGATCACTGATTCGATTTCTTCACTCGTTATGGGTCTGTTCAGGTTTTCTATTTCTTCCCGTGTGAATTTTGGTAGTGAGCGTGTGTTTAGTAATTTGTCCATTTCTTCTAAGTTGTCCAATTTGTTGGCGTATAATTTTTCATAGTATTCTCTGAAAATTGCTTGTATTTCTGAGGGGTTGGTTGTAATAAGTCCATTTTCATTCATAATTTTGTCTGTTTGGGTGCTCTCTCTTTTCTTTTTGATAAGTCTGGCTAGAGGCTTGTCAATTTTGTTTTTTTTTTCAAAAAACCAACTCTCGGTTTCATTGATCTGTTCAATTGTTTCTTTGGTCTATATGTTGTTTATTTCTGCTCTAATTTTTACTATTTCTCTTCTTCTACTGGGTTT